>NC_079434.1:7005730-7272864 GCF_026213295.1 Gadus chalcogrammus | reverse complement strand
AAGAAAAAACAGCACGGACAGGGAATCCATTATGAATACACCAAGATCAAATATTAATATGGAAGCAAGTTTTAAGGTGTGATTTAATAGGGTTGTTTAACATTTAAAATTGTTTATATATATGTATCTTATCAATCGACTCATAATTAATTAGAAAAATTAACTGCATATTAACAGCATTGTCTATATGTGATCATCTTCAATCAGATATCAGATATGTGGGTACATTGTCTTTGAATAGGAAAGTAGAAACAGACTTTACACAACATATTGGTTTAACATTATCAGGTGTTGGTTTAGACGTGGATGGAGTCAGGTAGTGACTTGTTTGCGCGCACTATGTGTGTGCGTGTGTGTGTGTGCATGTGTGTGTGTGGGTGGGGCTATCAGCTGACCTCGTTGAGACAGTAAGCCTTACGAGAAAGAGACGAGAGGTTAGGAGTCATATACAGAGAGACTGGGAAAGGAGAGAGAGACAATCAGAGAGAGAGGGAAAAGAGGAAAGAGACGGAGAGGAAAGAAAGACACAGGCTAGAGACAGAGAGAGCACCTAAAGAAAGAGCGAGAGAGAGGGGGCCATGAAAAAGGATGAAGAGAGACAGAAGATGAAAAGTTGTGGCCATGGGATGTTTGACGTACAGCAGGGGAAAGTGTCAGCCCAAGGATAATATATGAGTGTGCAGAGGGGGAGAGAAAGCGAGAGAGAGAGTGAGACTATAAAACATCCCTCGCTGTACATCATACCTCGCTGACCTCACCCTAAGATGAAGGTTGAGTCAGAGGAGGGACCAGAGCAGTGATGATGATGATGATGATTATGGGTATGAAGGCTCTGTCACAGCATCTCGCTCTTCTCCTTCCCTCATTGATCCTTCCTTCCTTCCCTCCTTCCCATTCCTCCTTCCTTGTTCCCTGCCCTGGTGGCGCTGGTTCGCCTTTAAATCGTTTTCATTTATTCCTCAATGCTCACTACTCCTTCTCCTTCTCCTTCTCCTTTCTCCCTCTCTCTCGCTCTGTCCTCCGCCCCGGCCTGTATAACCCGCGGACCCCAGTTTTCCCGGGACATCACCGCTCTGGTAAGCCTCGCACGGCCATTTTCCGTTTCTTCAGTTCCTTTTCTTTTCTCACATTGCTTGCGTTTTCGTTCCTTGCTGTGTGCGTTTCACTGTGGATCTGCTGTTCCCATGCCAACCGCTTTATTCATGCCTCCTGTCTCGGAAAATTCTCCTGAAATTGTTGTGAACTGTCAAAAGTTCGGTTACCAGGCATGGATAACGTATTAAAAATAACTGAATTTCTCAATATGCCATGGGTAATTTCGAGGGCTGCGCTACAACACATATTTCAATGTTTGTGTGGCCTCTGTTCAGACACCGACTCAAACAGTTGTCTGTCAAAGGTTTATGAGGCAGCTGGCAGAGCTTTGTGAGGAGATACTCCTGTGAGGTGGGAGTGAACGTTCCGGTGGCACGGCTTCGGAAAACGTCCTGGAAAATACCTGGAAAACACTAAGCCCCAAAGAGTGGGAACCCTGTTCTGCTGCGTTTGGTTTGGGTTCAGGCTGGTCTCTCGGTGCTAGCACATAGTCGGGTCCAACAGCCACCGACCAGGCACAAGGTGCTCTCCTCAGGAATCCCAGCCCGTGTTAAGTACCTTTGAGCAAGGCTCCGGTGCGGCTCGTGGTTTAAGTGCTCTTGATCAGGAGCCGAAGCCGGGGGCCGGTGGTCTGTTCCCAGGGCTCCCAGCGGCGCGGCTGCCCAATACCGGCCGACCGCAACGATAGATAATCCTCCCCGCTGTGGGAGAGCTGCTTCGGTGGGTACGTCAACGCCATTGAGTTGTATTGGCTGTCGACCAGCGTGCAGGCAGGTGTTGAAGGACCAATCCCACTCCGAGGTGTACACTTCTAGTCATGCATGAGCTGGAAACTACAGTGACTGCAGGTACGGTGCCTCAAGACACGGGACACAGACGGATTAATCTCCCAGATCTCTGTAAGGCTCTGATTCCTCCAGCATTCATTTCCTGGGAGCACTCTCTGCCTCACTCTGAGTCACATGGGTTCTGGTCAGTTTTTTTCCATCGTCTATGCAAATGGAGGGGCGGGGCTTAGCGTCAGACAGCAGGCTGCCTGTATAAAGCAACCTGAGACCTCCAGGTAGAGTGATATTGATCAAAGTCCAACGCCAGCAGCAGCAGAACCGCCCCCCCCCCCTCCCACTCTCTCTCTCTCTGACACTCTCTCTTTCCCTCCTTTTCATTTGTTTAAGAGCTCTCACTCGGGAAGGGGCTGGCCCTTTAAACTCATTCAATAGCGGATTAGGCAGACGTTCCCTGAAGTCCCTCTGTCCGTGGGAGCTCTCTCTCCAGTCGGTCGGTTTGCGAGGTTAGCGCTGGCGGCGGCGGTGTTGGCGTTAGCGCTCCGAGGGTTCCCGTGGCGTCGGATGGACGTGGCTCAGCGTTTAGCATGACCGTGGACCAGCCGGCGGTGTTGGGAGCCTCCCCCGGCAGACCCAGGCGCAGGTCCTTCATCCTCTCCTCCTGTCTCAGAGCCCGCTCAACGGGCCCCAAGGTGGGTAGCCCCAGGGGCCGGTTCTGGGTCTGACCGCCCAGGCCCCCCGGAGGTCCACATTCTGGACCTGCCCGCTTTCCGGTTAATTCTTCACCTTCTTCCTCCATCCTGGTGGTTATTCCTTGTTTTATTTTGTATTTTCTTCCTTGGAGGATTTATCGTGCGCTCCGTTGGTCGGCCCTTCTCTGTGTTTTTGTGTGTGTTTACTCGAGCGTAAAAAAACAGTGTGACACTGGTGAATTCCTGTGCCTTGTGTGGCACTTTGGGTTCTTGTGTAACTTGTGGCCCATTCCCCTGCTGCCGGAGGGGCGTCTATGGCTACTGACAGTCTGACAGTTGTCGTGGAAGTGTGTTTACACTGCTGATAACCTCATCACCCACACAGAATGGCACAGTAGCTTTCGCTTATCAGATTCTGCTTTTTTTTACTGCTAACAACTGAATAACTACCATTCAAGGCGGTGATCATATTGTGTAACATCAATAATGTCATCGGTGTGTCATCTGTCGGGTCAATCGCAGTTTTAACCAACCGACTTTTTTGAGCTTGCAAACAAGGACTGAATGAGTAATAATAAGGGAACTACGGTATCTCTGGGTCGCGGTTTCTTGATGATTATATCGATAGATGGTTAGGTACGTACTTGCTGTCTTAATTGCACTATTCAGCGTTTTATTTCTCTGTCCGTCTTAGCCTACCTTCTTCTCCCGCTTGAGGCATAGCAAGAGTCAAAGAGGTCCCGCTAGTGTACTGCGCTACGCAAGCTGTGACATCACATCCTGCTATGACGACGATTAGAACGACCACAATAACAACAACCATCTCCCGATCTCTTCCAGGCGTACTCCCAGGATGCATACCTCAAAGGCCACGATGCGTACAGCGGCAACGCCCGCCACATCCCGCGCCGCCCCCCCTGTGCTACCCCCGGATAGAGGCCAAGGCCCCGGCCTCGGAGGACGGCCCGGCGCCCCTGGAGACGGAGCCCCCCGCCGCCCCCCAGACCCCCGCCGCCCCCCAGCCCTCCCCGAAGACACAGACGGTGGTGTGCGTGTGCAACGAGAGCGTGAGGACGGTGCTGGTGACCCCCGACCCGGGGGAGGGCACGGCTCGGCCGGCGGTACGGGCCGGGCCCAGCCACCGGACAGAGGAGCCCCGGCACGCGGCCTCGCCGCAGCCCGGCCCCGAACCGGGCTCCACCAACCGCGGCACGGTAGCCACGTCGACCCTCGTCGGGGCCGGCTCGGTCCGGTCGACGGGCTCTCCGCTGGTCTCGGGTTCCAGACCCACCTTGTCGGGACGGGACCCCCCACCGTCCAAGACCGCCTCCCCGGGCCTCAACCACTACCCCCCCTCGTCCCCGGCGGCCTCCCCCTCCCCCCGGCAGAGCATCGACTGGAGGAACTACACCACCTACAAGGACTACATCGACGCCAAGCGGCTGCACAGCTACGGCAACCGCAGCATCCAGGAGCGCCTGGACAGCCTGCGCGCCGCCGCCGGCGGAGGCTCCGCCTACTCCCTGCCGGCCACGCCCTCTCCGCCCGGCTCCGCCCAGCGGGGGCAGGCGCTGGGCTCCCAGGTCCGACGGAGGAGCACCTCCCACGACCGGGGGACGGAGGTGGGCCGCCAGGGGTCCCCCGTCACGCCCTCGCCGCTCAGCGCCTCCCAGGAGAAAACAAGGGGGGGGGGGGCGCAGGAGACGCGGCGTGGGGGCCCGCCGCCGCCCGGACCTGGTCCCGCAGCCTATCCCATGACGCTTTGCACTCCGCCACCCCGACGGGGGGTCCCACGCCCCGGGCCAGGTCCTGTGACTTCCTGGGGCGCCGTCCCGGGGAGACGGGGGCGGGCGTGGTCCCCGGGGACCAGGCGGGGTGCAGCAGCCCCGGGCAGGAGGCGGCTGCTGCAGTGCCAGGGAGAGGGAGCTAGGGCCGGCCTCGGAGCCCCGCCCCCGCAGGAGAAGCAGGGCAGGGGGGCGGGGCGCGCCAGCTCTGTGTTTACTAAATGCCTGACCGACCCCGCGCTGGCGGTCGGCCGACCCTCGCGGCCCCCGCCCACAGCTCGACCGCCTCCGAGCAGTCGCCTCCGAGCCCCCCGCGGACCACCCCAAAGACCAAAGAGCTGTCGTCATGGGCAACCACCTGGCCCACGCCTCGCTGCAGCACCTGCAGCTCCGGGGGCGGGCCGACAGCCTGAGGATGGACAGCAGGCAGGAGGGGGCGGGGGGGCCGGTGCCACGCTCCTCCTCCTGTTCGGGCTCCGCCTCCAAGCTGCCCGCCCAGAGGCCGCTGCAGAGCGCGGCCGTCTCCTCCCCCTCGGGCCTCGCCAAAGACGGCGACAGCCCCGCGACCCTGAGGTCGAAGGTCAAGGAGTTCTCCGACGGGGGCTCCACCAGCGCCCCCACCGTGCGGACCGGCGCCGCGGGCGTGGTCCTGAGGAGGAGGGAGTGCCTGGGCCTGCTGCCGCTCCGGCCCCCGTCCTACGTCCTGGCCGTGAACGACCTGAGAGGAGCGGCCGCCTCCCCCCCCTGCTCCTCTCAGATGGGGAGGTCCTGCCCCGCCATAGGGGGCGCCGGCAAGCAGACCTACCTGCACTCCGCCTCCCGCCGGGAGCCGCCGGGCCGGAGGCTGGGGGAGGCGCGCCGCGTCCTGGGCTCCGACGACCTCAACGACTCGCTGGACTCCATCCCCTTCATAGGTGAGACGCGCGGCGGCACTGTGCCAACACACTGTCCTAACACACACTGTACCCCCACACTGTGCTGTCACACACTGTACCCCCACACTGTGCTATCACACACTGTACCCCCACACTGTGCTGTCACACACTGTACCCCCACACTGTGCTGTCACACACTGTACCCCCACACTGTGCTGTCACACACTGTACCCCCACACTGTGCTATCACACACTGTACCACACACTGTGCTGTCACACACTGTACCACCACACACACTGTACCACCACACTGTCCTAACACACACTGTACCACACACTGTGCTGTCACACACTGTACCAACACACTGTACCCCCACACTGTGCTGTCACACACTGTTATACATGCCACTGTCCAGTTAGAGCTAACACACACACACTGCTACACCGCACTGTCCTATCACACACTGTAATACACAACATTGTCCAGTAAGAGCTAACAAACACACTGCTATACTGCCAAACTGCAGTGTCCTTTTGCACACTGTCCTAAGCTGTACTCTCCAGTCAGAGCCAACACACACACACTGCTACACTGCACTGTCCTTTTACACTGCACCATACTGTACTGTCCAGACAGAGCTAACACGCACACCGCTACACTGTACAACACACATCACTTAATGATGCGATCAGGGGGCGTTTCCTTTTCGGGAAGATAAAAACAGTCAAGGATGGTTTAGTGGACCCTTTCAACCGAAGGGACGGTGGAGTCAGACACAGGACATTTAGGAGCGGGCAACGGTAGATTATGAACCCAGAGGCTTTCTGCTGGGAGTTCAACGTCGCTGCTGCACATGCAGCATCTCTCGTGTTTTGTGGACATCGGAGTACTTTAGGGCATCTGAAGCACACACACAGAAATACCTTGTGACACACACACACACACTCACCTTCTCCGCGCCCTCCCAGCTCCCTTCCTGTTTAACCTCTCGTATTACCTATAATCAAATATAATGTGTGAAATCCGATCGTCTCTCTCTTTGAAAAACACACAGAGCTTCTACTGGGGACCGGCCAGGTGGAGAACATCGATTTCCACACCTTCTAAATAATTATTCCAATACATACAGGTTTTGGTTGATAAAAGGTGAAAAGTGCAGTTAAAAGTTCCCTGATAAGGTACTACAGTAACACAAGGGTTGTAGTGCAATGAAACAAGCCGATACTGCAATACAACAGGCTGTAAGTTAAATAATAATAATAATAATAAGATATATTTATCGAAATCAATAAAGTGGGGTAAGATAGCTAATATGGGATTATGGGATCGCCAACTACAGCTCCTGAGCCCAAGGTATTCACTGCAGCTCTCTGTCTCTTACTGCACGGTGCAGGTATTCCTTCCCTTCAAAGTGAGTGTTGGCGTGTCCTCATGGCTCTCCTCAGGCATGTTGGAATGTTTACCACAGTCCATCTCTGAATATCTGTTGTTTTATGGGTCATGCCTCGGTATGGGTTGGCGGTGCGGCTGTTTTAGCAGTGCCCTGGGGCCGTCTGCGGTACGCGTGGCGTCGCGGCCGCGTGCGCCCGTTCCCTCGCCCACTAGGAACTCGACCTGTCCATCAACGCCTGGGCCCCGCCCCCGTTGTTGATAGACTAGGCTGTGTGCCAATCGGATTGAGTATCTCCCGGTGTTTTAGGACTGGGCGTCGGCGCGCTATCCTCACCCCCATAGAAAATATAATGTCATCATCATACAGTAGAATCTTCAAACTTACTTCTAATCTAGTTAGTTCCACTCCCTGAAGTTCATACAACCCAAGGGGTCACTGGTTACCGTACTCCTCCACACGCCTCAAACCCAATCAGATTAACTCTCCATGCTCCATAAGCTCTCATGAACCAGCGGTCTTTGATCACCCCCTGCCTTACAGGGAACCATGTATCTCGTGCGTTGGAGGTCACGCTGTGTGGGTTGCAGGAAGCTGCGGTTGCAACAGAACGCATGTCCGTGTGAGAACATAACTCATCCTGTTGCATGGAAATGACAAGCCTGGGAAAGATGTAGGTGAGAGAGAGAGAGAGAGAGAGAGAGAGAGGTGGGCGGGCAACCTTTCTTTCCTGCCCAGAAAGCAGTTCTAGAGGCATGAAAACAGATGGCTGTGTAAAACAGCCGGCCTCGACAAGTGTTGGCAGGCCTGGCACACGGGGGTCACGCCGGAGCTCTCCGTGGTAACCGGGGGCTCGGTTGGCGGTTGGATAACGTCTCTCTTGAGACCGCATCACATGGTTCATATCAGGCCGGGCCGTTACACAGGCTGATGAAATACACCCAAACAACCAATAAAGAAGGGGCTTTCGGGCACCGGTAGGAATGTACTCATGTTAATCAGCTCCATCTCTCCTGGTTTCTTGCCTGATCTCGGGGCCTGTTTGGACGGACACAGTGTGGGAAATATCCCCACGGTTCAGTAACTCTGGCTTTAGTTTACCCACGAACACATGATCACAACCATATGACAAACTAAAATAAATGAACAAATGAAATTATATTGTTTTATGGGGAATTGCCATAATTAGACTTAATTGTAATTGATTTATATACGTAATATTTTTGTTCTATTTAATATTTGTATCAGCTCTATACAGATAACTGGATGAAGCTTACAGAGGCTCCATTTCCATCTATAGTTTTGCGCTGTATGGGGTTGTAGACAGTTGTATACACTCTGTTTCTGATAGGGTTTGTCATATTGTTGTTCTGTCCTGACACATGACACAATGACACAATGTGAATGACGTCATATTAGTGTGATGTGTGTGTGTGTGCGTGTGCGTGCGTGTGTGTGTGTGCGTGTGTGTGTGTGCGTGTCTTGTGTAGATTAACATGAAGCTATGCCAGCGTGTGTCATGGCTGTCAGACGGCCTTTCAGACGGTAGTCAAATCTGTTTCTAATCAAACAGCGATAGCAGAATCACTCTGTTATCTGCAAAGGAATACATTTCGTTGGAACCCGGAACCTACCGCCTCCCCAGTTCAGTTCAGTTCAGTTCAACTTTATTGTCCCAAAAGGGAAACTTGTCTTGCAGTCAGGTACACGTAAAAAACACAATCTACACAAGGACACACGACATAGAGATAGACACAGGCTAATCTAAGTTAGAAAACGGTCACACTTATCTAGTTATCAAATTTAAATACATTTACAGGTATGTGCAAAGAATTGTGCAAATTGAGCAAACGTATTGCGCTACGGATAAAAGAGTTCTTTGTCCTATTGGACTTAGAATGAGAGACTCTTAGTATCCGGCCTGAGGGAAGGGTCTCAAATTAATAATGAAGGGGGTGATTTTTTACAGTCCCAATATAGAGACAACCATTTACCTTTACTCGTTGTGTTCTGTTAGTTAAAAAAATCTGTGATCCAGCTCACAAGATTACTCTCAAGATTAAATCCTGATAGTAGTTTACTGACTCAAACATGTGGCTGGATAGTATTAAAAGCAGTAGAAAAATCTAAAAACAAAAGCCTGGCTGGCGTGTTTGCCAGTACCATCTAGATGACTGTACACGAGATTTAGTAGTGTAATCTGGGCATCCTCAAGCTCTTCTAGCCCTGTATGCAAATAGCCTTGGGTCCAGGGCCTCACCCACCCTTAACAACAAGACCCTTCACAATCTTTTCAAATGACTTCATGACCAGTGAGGTCAGTGCCACTGGTCTGAAGGCATTTAAACCCCTTGTAGTGTTGCCCTTTGCCACAGGAACAATAATGGACTCCTTCCATGCCTTTGGGACCCTTCTCTGTTCCAAGGACATCTCAAAAATATCAGTGAACACCCCACAGAGCAGTTCTGAACAGCACTTAAACAATCTCCCAGTAATACCATCTGGACCCAGACTTTTATTGACCTTATTTCTCTTAAATACTGACCTAACATCTTCTTGTGTAATTGAGAATGGTGTGGACTTTACCAGAGCTTGCTCCTTAATTAATGTCCTATGTTCATCTGAAAAGTCATCAATATCAAAACGGGAAGAGAATGTGTTCAGATAAATCGCTATCACTCTTATACATTGGGATACGGACTGGCTTGTTTTGTGTTTTATGCAAACCTGTCATTCTTTTAACACCATCCCATGCTGCTTTCAAGTTGTTACTCCCAGTCTTCCTCTATCTTATTTTTGTATTGTAATTTAGCCCTCTTGATTTCTGCTCTGTCCTCCTTAGTTGCCTCTCTATTTTCATCCACATCCCCATTGTGAAAAGCACTATGTTTTTTCATTAGCACTTGTTTCAGGGAACTAGTGACCCATGGCTTATTATTTGCATACACTTTTACATGTTTTTTAGGAATCACAGAATCCTCACAAAAAGAGATATAACAGCATACACCGTCAGTCAGCTTATCAATATCTGAAGCAGAGTCCTTGAAGATATTCCAATCTGTGCAATCAAAACAACCTTGTAATTTAGAAACAGACTCATCATTCCCCTCCACTCCCCCGGAGCTCAGGGCGGGGCCTGAGCGCCCGAGCGCTGAGGTCAGGCAGTAAACTGGGCTCCTAGACACCTGTTTATAGCAGGCCTATAAAAGGGGCTCACAGCTGAAGGTGATGAAAACAAGAGTAAAGTGCTGGGAGGTACCCAACGAGAGTTCTGATTTTTTTATTCAGAGCGATTTTTAAGTGAGGCTGGGTCTAATCAAAGCATGCAATCGATATGGAGCCACTTAGAAATAACTCCAAAGGACTGCAGCGAGTTTAAACAACATCTACAACCACCGGATCGTATTGACACATTCAGCCTTGTGTTCAGACTGATAGCCGATGCCGATCAGTATCAGCACATTTTTTTTACTTTTAGAGGAGTTTACGAGAAGTGGATCACGGGCAGTCCTCATATGCTCTATGTAACCAAATATGTGTGTGCAGGTGTTTGTTTGTGAGTGTGTGTGTGTTAAAGTCCCCACATGCTCTGTATGATGAAATGTGTGTGTTCCGGTCCCCATATATGATGAAATGTGTGTGTGGTGTGTTTCGGCCCCCATATGCATTTTATAATGAAATGTGTGTTTTGGTCCTCAGATGAACCGTCGAGTCCCAGCGTTGACCACGACACGCTACTTATCCCCGCCTGCGCGGTCATCTCGGGGACGCCCGTCATCACTACCGTACCTTCGAGCCCCACGTCACGGCCCCTCTCATACGCCGACAGCGGTCACATGACCAAGGTACTGGCTAATTAATTCCTCTGAGTTGGTTTGAAGTTTAGATCGTTTTAATAAGTAGCTAGCTAGTTATCGAGTTCACCAATTATAAAATGTAACTTGTTTTAAAAAATGAAATTTTGTTGTCTCATATTCACATGTTGTTCATCTGGTTTCATGTGTGTGATTATTGATCATAATGAACTGGCCCTCTGCTTCCCCTCCTCTCTCAGGTTCTTTCTGCCTCACGGTGACGGATTCAGACTCTGCCTCCAGGACTGAGAGGTCCAAGTCCTACGATGAGGGTCTGGACTTCCACAGGGAGGAGGCCAGAGGGTGAGCCCCCATCATATCACCAATCAATATTAATCACTCTGTTGGCAAAATGCTTTTTTCTGTATGTTGTCAGATGACGAATGTTAGATTAAGCGAATTTTCGTTTTTTAATGGACGATGAGTATTTGGTTAACTGACCCTCAAAAATACTAACTTAATCTCCCTGAAAAGATAATGGAGAAATCTAGAGCCAATTCTTGTCTGTCAATCTTTTTGATTGCATTGTGGTAACCAATGAACACACAATTGTAGGCCTCTCTCAGTGTTTACTTTTTACCGCTTGAATGTACTTTTGCTTTTGAAAGATCATTGGTTTTGCATCCTTGAACGATCAGGTCTAATCTCTCACAATCTAAAACCCTTTCCTATCCTCTCTTCCCCCCAACAAAGGTCTCTCATCTCTGGCCTGAAAGGCCTGAAGAAGGTGAGTCCTCTTTGCACCACACAGCCCCACACATAGACCATGTTGACGGGTACAGGAGGGTGGACGCTGGGCAGCCTGTGAGGCCGTGCCCAGCCCATAAGACCCTTTCTCCTTTCTCCTTCCTGTCTGTTGATCCCCTCTGATAGCATAAAGGAACAGGGCGGGGCTACGGTTCCAGTAAAGCAACAGCACACGATTGTTTATCATTTGTTTATTCTATTTTGATTTTAAATCATTATTCTATCCAGACACGCTGACTTACACACCTTCTTATATACACTGAAAAGTAAAGAAATTTTGTTCTGTAATATAACAGAATAATCTGTTTGTATTTAATATTTAGTTATGTAGAGACGCTTGAACCTAAGTGACTCACAGAATATTCAATGCGTGTCAATTAATGATCAGGTGGTTGCTATGGCCTCTTGCTCAAGGTAGACCCCAGGTAGACTACCAACGATGGGAATCGAACACATCGAACACACCCCTTGTTGAAGAGCGGCCCCCTGGTACTGCAGCAGGCAGCCCAGGGGTTCAGGCGTAAGGAGTGCGGCTGGTCGGTGGGTCGGTCCTGTTCTCTACGGCGTTTGTCCCTCAGGTGTCCGACTGCTCCTCAGAGGACTCGGGGTCCAGGAGAGATTCGTCCTCTGACACTTTCCTGCACCGCCACCAAAGAGGGTCCTTCCTGCACTTTAAACAGCTCCACTCGGGACCAGAACAAGGTGTGTGCTGCTTTGATTGCCTTATAAGTCCTAGGCTGCAAACCGCTTCACCATATATATTATATATTATAGATATATATATATATATATGATGACGGCACACCACACGCATATTCACACATTTGTGGGGCCTGTATATAGTGACACACTCACACATATTTAACACATTTGTGGGGCTTGTATATATGACACACTCACACATATTTAACACATTTGTGGGGACGAACTGATGAAACACACACACATTTCCCACAGTGGTGGGGCGTATATAATTGGGGTTGAAGTTAAACGGCATTGACAGTTTACATAGAAGGGATCGATAAGATCTGGCCCTGTTTCCATAGCGTAGCCTCTTAATACCTCTCTTTGTCTGCGTCTTTGTCTGATGGACCAAAGTGTGTTATCGTTTCTAAACGCTCATAAATCACCATGACATTAATATCCCGGGCCAGTCCTATTGTTCCTGATCAACAAACATGACCAAATCCTTAATGTCACATATAGCGTGGACTATATTGAAAATGTAAACTGTTAAAAAAAAGGTACCAATACAGGGTGACCACGTGAGGCCTGGTAAGTCGTTGCACCTCATTTGCAATCTCTGACTATCCTACAGTCAATCCATAGACTGCCTCAATCCGAATGAGGCATCCAGCGACGCTTATCTCCAACCCTAGAGCCCACAAACCCACGTCTGGTGACAACGACCGCGGTGGGTTTGGAGGCGTGGGCACAGCGTAACCCTGTGGGTTGTGTGTGGTGTGTTGTGGGTGTGTGTGTGTGTGTGTTGCAGGCGTGGCGGCGTTGGCATGCGTCCCTGGAAGCAGATGTAGGCGCGGTCTTGCGGGGACACTCGCTCTGCCTGTACCGTGACAGAAGGAGGCCCAGGCGCACACCCACTGGCCCGCTGGTGGACGAGCCGCAGCCCATCAGCATCAAGGCCTGCCTGGTGGACATCTCGTACAGCGACAAACCAAGCGCAAAGCGATGCTGCGGCTCACCACCTCTCGACTGTGAGGTCCTGTTCCAGGCGGGAGGACCGCGAGGACATGCTGGCCTGGATCAGAGTCATCCAGGAGAACCTGGACCACGAGGTCAGACCACACACACACACACACACACACACACACACAGACACACACACACACACACACACAGACACACACACACACAACACAGACACACTCACACAGACACACACACACACACACACCAGAGTCATCCAGGAGAAACATATACACACACACACACACACACCACACACACCACACACACACACACCACACACACACACACACACACACACAACACACACACACACACACGACCACACACCACACACAACACACACACACACACAACACATACACAGACACACATGCACACACTAGTGTCTTAAAGACAAGCCACATGACCCGAGCATTACAGAGATCTGATATTGTTTATGCATGTTAATCTCAGAACTCCGTGATTGACCAGCCGTGACCCTCATCAGCCGCAAGATCAAAGAGTACAACACCTTGATGAGGGAAGCAGAGGGAGGGGCAGGGAGGGAGGCGGAAGAGAGAGAGGTGCAGAGTGGAATGGAGGAGAGCAAGGTGGGTGAGTAGAGAAGAGGTGAGAGGGAGAAAGAAAGAGAGGGGGTTGGGTCTGACCTCATCCACAACGTCAAAAACGTCTTCTTATTCAAAAACATGCAAGTAATGCATCAGACACCTTTAGTGCTTACTATGTGTGTGTGTGTGTGTGTGTGGTGTGTGTGTGTGTGTGTGTGTGTGTGTGTGTGTGTGGTGTGTGTGTGTGTGTGTGTGTGTGTGTGTGTGTTGTGTGTGTGTGTGTGTGTGTGTGTGTGCGTGCGTGTGTGTGTGTGTGTGTTGTCCTCCAGTCCTACCGGCAGTAAGACGGAGGTGTCCCCTAAGGTGCCCCGGCAGTCCCCAGAAACACCCTGATGGGGGGGAACCGGAGAAAGAGGGCAAGGCCAGCTGTGGTCAGTCGCCCAAAGCTGAGGCAGAGCGCCAGAACCTGCACAGAGGTAGGAGACCTTCGAGTCTTTTGGTTCATCCATTCACAGTGTTGCCCCTATATGCACGGCAGTGTTCCCCCGTATATGCACGGCAGTGTTCCCCCTATATGCACGGCTGTGTGTGCCCCTATATGCACGCAGTGTTCCCCCTATATGCACGGCTGTGTTGCCCCTATATGCAATGGCAGTGTGCCCCTATATGCACAGCAGTGTTGCCCCTATATGCACCCCCTCTACAGTTAGATTGCCTTTATTCTCATTGGATAGTGTCAAAAGTGTCAAAATACTGACAGCTGAATGGTTTGCTGATTTCGTAGCATAAGAAACGCATGATGTTACTGGAGGTGGCATAAGCTCATTCATGGTTTTGGACTCAAAGTAGGAAGCGTAAACAGAACACCACAATGTGATCTATTAATCTAAGTAGTTTGCATCTTTGATGATTTGATGATTGTGTAGAATAACGCAGCAGTATTATGAAGCCCAGATTATGAAGCCCAGATGGCTACATGTTGGACTGTTTTTACGCTCACATACATTTTCGCCAAACCAATGTGGCTCTCGACCTAGTGCCAGAGCATATTTTGAGTTACTATTGTTACTAATTCTGTTGGAATGCACCAGAGCCCTACTAATATTGTGTGTGTGTGTGTGTGTGTGTGTGTGGTGTGTGTGTGTGTGTGTGTGTGTGTGTGTGTGTGTGTGTGTGTGGTGTGTGTGGTGTGTGGTGTGTGTGTGTGTGTGTGTGTGTGTGTGTGCGCGCGCGTGTGTCCAGGGGAAAGCAGCCCCCCAAAGGACAAGGGGACATGGAGAGCCCGGATGAAGAAGCAAGTTTGACCGTAAACACTGTCCTGGGCTCACGTTTGGGGTCCGCCTGGACGACTGCCCCCCCCCCGCCCAGACCAACCAGGTAGAGACCCCCTCACCTGAGGACCGACCGTGTTCAGTTATCGTCCGTCACTTGTGAGGGTGAAGCCTGTTGTGAACGCTGCCGCTTTGGGGCCCGCTGAAACAAGCCATCAAGGTCTGACCCTCTCTGCCGTCCGCGTTTGTCTCCATGTCTTCATTTGTTTACTCATGCATGCGAGATTCATGGTGAAGTTCGCCCGTGCCCAAAGTCATTCATTCATTCATTCAAATGATGTGGTGTATAATATTACCGCAGCGTTAGGAAAACTAGTGATAGAAAATAAATATGTAGGGGTTGAATTAGCTGACAAGAGAAAAACAAACCATGTCCAGACCAAATCAACCCCATTCGGGACAGAACAACTGAGAAATGTTTGGATTGAGATTTTGATTTCATGAAACAATTGTTTCCTTGGTAAATCTGAAAACACCCAGCAGGAGACATCTAGGTTTGGGTATTATTTTAGGACGACTCAGTTACTAAGAACTTACTGCTTTGAATCATTTCCATTCAATTTTTCAGAATGCAAAGTTGGTCCACCTTATTTTCACAGAGATGTAACTCTGTTTGTTTTTGGAAATAACAAGAATCGAATTTCAGGTGATTATCAGACACTACAGCAGAGACACACTGTGTGTGTGGTTGAATATTTGTATTCTTCCGAGTGAGATGCTGACAGCTTGTTGTTTTTAGTGCTGATGTGAGACACAATATCAATTTCAGGATCTGGCAACAGATATCCTGGTATCGAGATACTAGATATTGGGATTGTGATTAAGTTTTTCTGTATTACTTAGGAAGCTACACGTTCAGAACAAATCCATACTGAAGGAAGTGGCATAGTTACATTTAAGTTGTTCTTTAGTATTAAGGAAGCTTCTCGAATCAGAATACATCCTAACTGGAAGGCAGTGGCCATAGTTACACTCAAGTTCAAGTCTTCTCTGTATGTTCATCTCTGTTTGTGTGTGTGTTTCTGTGTGTGTGTGCGTGTGTCTTTGTTTGTGTGCGTGTGTATTTATCTGTTTGTCTGTGTGTGTATGTCTGTATCTGTGTGTGTGTGTGTGTGTTTTTTGTGTGTGTACCTTTGTGTGTTTGTCTTTGTCTGTGTGTGTCTGCGTGCATGTGTGTATGTCTCTATCTGTGTGTGTGTGTGTGTGTGTGTGTGTGTATGTCTCTATCTGTGTGTGTGTGTGTGTGTGTGTCTCTATCTGTGTGTGTGTGTGTGTTGTGTGTGTGTGTGTGTCTCTATCTGTGTGTGTGTGTGTGTGTGTGTGTGTGTGTGTGTGTGTGTGTGTGTGTGTGTGTGTGTGGTGTGTGTGTGTGTGTGTGTGTGTGTGTGTGTGTGTGTGTGTGTGTCTCTATCTGTGTGTGTGCGTGTGTGTGTGTGTGTGTGTGTAGTTTGTGCCCCTGATCGTGGAGGTGTGCTGCAGGGTGGTGGAGGAGCGGGGCCTGGAGTACACGGGGATCTACCGCGTCCCGGGGAACAACACCGCCATCTCCTCCCTGCAGGACGAGCTCAACCACAAGGGGCTGGCCCACATCGACACCCAGGACGATGTGAGGACCCGCTGTTCACTACACACACACACATACACACACAGTCCACACTGTTCACTACACACACATAGACACACACAGTCCATACCGTACACTACACACACACACACAAGATAGCCAGGACCATGTGAGACTCATACCCCAACGATGACACAGTTCTTTATCCACACTCACTACACCAAGAACACTTGACACCCACTACAAACACACACACACACATAAACAAACACACACACCCCCTCATCCATCAACACCAATCCCAAACACACACGGTCACACACGGTCACACACGGTCACACACGGTCACACACGTCTATCCCCTCTCATCCATTGAACTTTGATCCCGACTCCTGCGTTGTAGAAATGGAGGGACCTGAACGTGATCAGCAGTCTGCTGAAGTCCTTCTTCCGGAAGCTTCCTGAGCCGCTGTTCACCAACGGTACGGTTCTGAGCTGGGTTAACAACAAAGTACTACAAGGTCAAAACAACTGAAACGTTCTACATTCATCCGCCGGCTCACTGCCACCGTCTGTTGTGTCCTACAGAGAAGTACGCTGACTTCATCGAGGCCAACAGGATAGAGGACCCGGCGGAGCGACTCAAAGCTATCAACGCCTGGTACGCTACGACACCGTTACCCCTGGCGGCCCGATTATCCTAGAGACTCCGTTGTGCGTTGTATCGTGTGCTAAGAGCTCTTCATGATGTGCTCTGTGCTATGGTGTGCTTTAGAGCCCGACCGATATAGGATTTTTTAAGGCCGATACTGATACGAATATTTTGTGATTTAAAAATCCGATATATGTTTTTAAAAAAAATCCAGAAACGCGCAACAAAACTAACAGATTTCCCTAACATCGGTTATTTGTAGTTATCCTTTAAATCCTTTTTACTCTCAGCTAACACGTAACAACAGCAAAACTGGACATGGTAGTCATGAATTAAGTCATGCTTATCGACTTTAGAGAATTGATGTTCTTTTAATTGTTATTCAAGCAATGTATGTCTCGTGACAGTTGCCAACTTACCATGAACACACTTGCACACATGAACAACACCGATGATCTCCGTCGATCTCCGTCATTCACTCTGCATAACTCTGGCTGAATCAGCGGGCTTGGGGCGTTAGAGCGCCCTCTGGTGGACAAACCTTTTTTTATTTTTTATATTCATTTATCGGCCATTATAAATGCCGATACCGAATAGTTTGAAAAATGCCTAATATCGGCCGATAATATCGGCCTGCCGATATATCGGTCGGGCTCTATATGAGACTGTGTTTGTTTAGTCCTTTGCTGTGTGCTGTGTTCTCTCCATATGGTGTGCAGTATGCTGATGTATCCCCTAGACGGCGTATTGCTTGCTGACGCGTCCCTGTGATAAACTCAGTGTGTTTCGTCTCTCTCTTCTCTACAGCTGCACGAGCTGCCGGACCACCACTACCAGACCCTCAAGTTCCTCTCTGCTCACCTCAAAGCCGTCGCCGATAACTCTGAGAAGAACAAGGTGTGGATTCAGGAGACGTGCACTGCAAGCGGTGATCTGTTGACAGAACCAAAGTGCACATACATTAAGTTAGGCCTCAGGGTCAAGCTAAAGTGCTAATGTTTGTTCTGATTGTGGTTGTTTGTGTGTGTGTGTGTGTGTGTGTGTGTGTGTGTGTGTGTGTGTGTGTGTGTGTGTGTGTGTGTGTGTGTGTGTGTGTGTGTGTGTGTGTGTGTGTGTGTGTGTGTGTGTGTCTGTCAGATGGAGCCCAGGAATCTGGCCATTGTGTTCGGTCCCACGTTGGTGCGCAGGTCGGAGGACAACATGACCGACATGGTGACCCACATGCCCGACCAGTACCGCATCGTAGAGACCCTCATACACAATGTGAGCACCTGGACCTGTCTGTCTGTCTGTCTGTCTGTCTGTCTGTCTGTCTGTCTGTCTGTCTGTCTGTCTGTCTCTCTCTCACCTGTGCCTGTCTGTCTCCTGTCTCTTACCTGTACCTGTCTCACCTGTACCTGTCTGTCTTCTGTCTCTCCCCTGTACCTGTCTGTCTCCTGTCTTTCACCTGTACCTGTCTGTCTCCTGTCTCACCTGTAACCGTCTGTCACCTGTCTCTTACCTATACCTGTACCTGTCTGTCTCCTGCCTCTACCCTGTACCTGTCTGTCTCCTGCCTCTACCTGTACCTGTCTCTCACCTGTACCTGTCTGTCCCCTGTCTCTCCCCTGTCTGTCCCCTGTACCTGTCTGTCCCCTGTCTCTCACCTGTACCTGTCTGTCCCCTGTCTTTCCCCTGTCTGTCCCCTGTACCTGTCTGTCCCCTTTCTCTCCCCTGTACCTGTCGTATGAACAGTGCTGTAGTCATAATATTTGCCTTGTCCCGTGTGGGGGGTCCTCCTGCTGAGAGAGTGACTCCTCCTTTTCCTCTCCTCTCTCTATTACAGTACGATTGGTTCTTCACCAACGAGGACAGTGAGGAGCCAGTGGTGGGTAGAGCCATCGCCTTTACAGGCTCTCTCTCTCTCTCTCTCTCTCTCTCTCTCTCTCTCTTCTCTCTCCCTCTTTCTCTCTCCTCTCTCTCTCTCTCCTCTCTCTCTCTCTCTCTCTCTCTCTCTCTCTCTCTCTCTCTCTCTCTCACTCACTCACTCACTCACTCACTCACTCACTCACTCACTCACTCACTCACTCACTCACTCACTCACTCACTCACTCACTCACTCACTCATCACTCACTCACTCACTCACTCACTCACTCACTCACTCACTCACTCACCTCACTCACTCACTCACTCACTCACTCACTCACTCACTCACTCACTCACTCACTCACTCACTCACTCACTCACTCACTCACTCACTCACTCACTCACTCACTCACTCACTCACTCACTCACTCACTCACTCACTCACTCACTCACTCACTCACTCACTCACTCACTCACTCACTCACTCACTCACTCACTCACTCACTCACTCACTCACTCACTCACTCACTCACTCACTCACTCACTCACTCACTCACTCACTCACTCACTCACTCACTCACTCACTCACTCACTCACTCACTCACTCACTCACTCACTCACTCACTCACTCACTCACTCACTCACTCACTCACTCACTCACTCACTCACTCACTCACTCACTCACTCACTCACTCACTCACTCACTCACTCACTCACTCACTCACTCACTCACTCACTCACTCACTCACTCACTCACTCACTCACTCACTCACTCACTCCCCCTCTCCCTCTCCCTCTCCCTCTCCCTCTCTCTCTCTGCCTTCCTCTCTGTGTAATTTAGTCAATCTTGTAACATTGTTAATGAAGAATTACAACAGCACTCTCATACACAAGGCTTAGATATCTGAAAGCACTTAACCCGGAGACATTTCAAACTTGTTTAGCTCTTGTGTCTCCTCACCTTCCCACCACCAACTAATTCAATCTATTAAATTATGTTATATTATACTATAGCTCTTAACCACGGTTACCGTCTTAAAGGGCTTAAGAGGCCATGTATTCATGACCCCCCCCCCCCAACCCTAGCCCCCCCAGAGGGCAAAACTCCCATAATATGCAAGGAAGCAATCTTGAGAAGGAACACAGAGTGGGGGTCCTTCCTTACAGGGGGGTTAGGAGTGCAATGGGGGCCATCATTATACAAGCAAAATGTTCACCTTATGGCGATGGGGGGCTGGCCGGTGGAACGTCAGGGGAGTCCAGGCCTCTGGTCGCAGGCGCCGCAGAACGCTAAAGCAGACAGAAGGATGAATTAGGCGGGGCAAAGTGCACACAAAACATGAAGACAACCGCTCATCTGGAGCCTACGCAAACACTCACCCACCCAATTAGAAACACCTCCCCCCCCTCAGACACCGACCCCCCTCCAGAGGTGGAAGGGTCCCGTGCAGGACTGCCCCATATGGAAAAAACATCCAGCAGTCGAGCAGTCACGATGATCAAAATAATCGTTTGATAATCGTGATTTCCATATTGAAATCACGTTTATCAAAGGATTCTTTTTGAGTCTGAAACATGATGCATTTGTGCAATAGAAAATGTCCAAAAAAAAAAATACTTTCACCTCGATTTATCTTAGTTTGGAGAATGATTGGGCCAAAATTCCAAATTGCGATCATCCGATTACCGATTGCAAGGCCATGGACCCGTGTCTCCGACCAACGTGTGTGTTCTCCGTTGCCCGGGTCAGATGGCGTCGCGGGACCAGAGTGCGGTGGAGTCGCAGCCCGTGCCCAACATCGACCACCTGCTGACCAACATCGGACGCACGTGCGCGTCGCAGGGGGAAGTGTCAGGTAACACCCCCCCCCCCCCCCCTCCCCCTGGTCTCACAGCTCAACGCGCCTTTATATGCTGTGTTGATGATGATGATGATAATGAAGATGATGATGATCATGCTCCTCCTCTTACCTAGAGTGACTCCTCCCCCACTCCCCCCTCAGCCGTGCTACCTTGGCTAAAATAGGTCTGGATTTATCTGTGACTTACTCACTTTTACTCAAAAGGCCTGGGGAAGAGTGGACAAATTATTGGTGTTCTCCTTTTCATGGGTGAGTGAGTGAGTGAGTGAGTGAGTGAGTGAGTGAGTGAGTGAGTGAGTGAGTGAGTGAGTGAGTGAGTGAGTGAGTGAGTGAGTGAGTGAGTGAGTGAGTGAGTGAGTGAGTGAGTGAGTGAGTGAGTGAGTGAGTGAGTGAGTGAGTGAGTCCGTGAGACAGCGAACGATTGATAGAGTGATGAAAAGACGAAGGAATAAATAACTTGCCTGCACTTCTACTCACCCCTCCCTGATGTGTATGTAGAATAATATGCATCTCTCTCTGTGTCCCCTTAGATCTCCTTATGTTAGATCTGACCCTGCTTTAAGGGGGTATGTGTTATCTCCCGATGCTTAAACCTTCACTATGGAGCCCTGCTGCCCTAGAACCGCGAGAATATGAAACGTTTTCCATGGACTGCAGGCATTCACTGCAGCACAAAGCCGTGGTTCGTAATGTTGTCCTTATGGCAGACATCCCCAACAAAACGGTTGATGTTGTTTGGGAAAGGCGACAGACAGGTCACTGCCCACTCCTCACGCCCATCATACGTGGTGTTTGTAGACGGTAGATCCGGTTGTGCCGGGCAGCCATGTTGGCTCCATGGTGTAGGTTTATGAACCCCCTTCCTCTCGGCTTTGGCCCTGTTGCACTAACCCACCATGCTCTTTACCCTGAAGACTGGAACCAGACCGGACTAGACTAGACTAGACCGGACCAGACCAAACTAAAGCAGACATAACTAATCCAGTACAAATTAACCAGACCAAACCGATCCAGACCAGACAAAACTAAACCAAACCAGGCAAGACCGGACCACAACAAACTAATACAAACCAGACTGGACCAGAAGAAACTAACCCAAACCAGACCGGACCAGAATAAACTAATCCAGACCAGAACGGACCAGACCAAACTAATCCAGACCCGACCAATCTAATCCAGACCAGACCAAACTAATCCAGACCAGACCAGACCAAACTAATCCAGACCCGACCAATCTAATCCAGACCTGACCCGACCAATCTAATCAAGACCAGACCAAACTAATCCAGACCAGACCAGACCAAACTAATCAAGACCAGACCAAACTAAAGGACCGCCCGGTCCCGTGAGCGAGTGTGTTTTTAAAGCGTGAGGCGGCTCTCTGGTCCCTGTGTGTCTGTAGTGAGGCTCTGTCGCATCTCCTAGAGGCTTTTACATCACACACCATCACTCACCCTGACACAGGCCAAGTGGGCGGGGTGTATCGCGCCGTGATGTCACTGATGGACTCCCTCATGTCCGCCGTGGGCAGCTGGGACTGTAGGAGGAAGGAGACGTGTTGCCCCCACTGTAGCTGCCTCCTCTGCACCGCGCCTCACTTCTGTTGAGCGCCGCCGCCGCCGCCTCTCCAGACCACGACGGCCGCGCTTTGACAACAGACAGGGGGCGAGCGAGAGGGAGAGAGAGAGGGGAGGGGGGGGAGTGATCAGAGAAAGAGCGAGCGAGAGGGAGAGAAAGAGGCAGAGAAAGGTGGGGTGTGCACGCGGTACGGTATGGTGTCCTAGCATACGCGCGCCCAGAGAGCTGGTTCTGTCTGAACGCTGTGCGGTGTCTCCTCTCCCCACTGTCTCACCACAAGCCTGCCAACGGGAGAGATAGACCGGTAGGGACCCTGGCTCCTCCCCTCCCCTCCCCTCCCCCTCCCCCCAGTCTGTTTCCTCACCCTCATTCCGTGACATCATCATCTGTATGTTGGGGCGGGGCGGGGGAGGGGTGGGGCTTGAATAGAAAAACTAAACTGATACTAACGTATGGATGTGCTCTTACCACCGCTCTCACTGCGTATCTAAACCAGAACTAAATCCACAACCGGACCGGACCAGTCTCTGTAGCTTGATAGACAAGATGGCCGACGCCATATCCAACATGGCGGATGTTTGGCTCCATCAGTCGTTTCTAATTACTTCTTAGGATCCTCAGACGGCTCTGAACTCTGCTTACTCGGTGTAGCAGTTGAGCCACGGTAACGGCACATCCCAGGTGTGGAGAGTATTTCGAGGCACAGCAGGGGAATGGACGGACTGTTTTGTGTTTTTACGTGTTGTCAGTTTCTCCTCTCCTCCTATTGGCCCTCCCCCGTACCCCTCCCCCTCCTCCGGCACTTGTGTTCGTTGGGTTTGCACCGTGGCCATCCGATCAAAGTCACTGTCGTCATGGCAACCCCTCCCTCCCCCTGTTACTATGCCAGCAACAGCACCACGATACGGGCTTGTCCACTGACTCTCACAGTGAATTAGGGCACATACAACTGGGAAGGTTCTCGGTCTTTACATACTGCCGTGGTAACAAAGTCGCATGGCCTGCTTGTCTGTGATGTGTCACGCGCATGCAGCTACCCCCACTGCTCATCGGTCATCATCACTTTTTGCAATACTCCTTGTTCCTTGTCGCTCCACCTCCAGTTCTGTGACTCGTCTCAAAAACTCATCTTCCAGTATTTTATTTGTCATTCTTTATTATTTCTCTCTGGTTGACGTCCTCATGTAACGCCTCCATCCCCTCCTCACCTGTTGAGTTAGTTTTATCCTATTTGTTTCTCTATCGTATGCTAATTCCTCTTCCTCTTCTTTTTGTGTCCCTTGCAGATTCAGCCACTAGTGACTCGGCTAAGTCCAAGGTAAGCAGGTGTACGGGTGCGCAGTGTACAGGGGGGAAACCCACTCAACCGTCCCACCTTTGAGTGGTGAGTGTAGGCTAACCGGGGAGATACACCACGACGGCGGCGGCCTCGAACGATCCATCCGCACCGACTGCTAACCGCTAGCTCGCTAGTGCACATGTTTGCCTTACATTTATGACCCGAAACTAGGGCGGGGCAAGGAGGGGGGGGGGGGGGTAGCCGGAGCCTTGAGGCTTATTTATGGTTCCACGTCGACGCAACGCAAGGGGGTTTACCCTTGCGACCCTCCTTGCGTCCACCGCAAGGGCCTGACGTGCGCCTTCAAAACATGGTAGCCTTGCGTCTAGGCGACGCAGCAGCGAGGGCTGTGATTGGTCCGCTCACTGAACCCCCGACGCAGAACCAAAACAGGTCTGCGTGGTCGTTGCGTCGACGTGGAACCGACTGAGCCTTTGCCGTGGACTGGGATCAGATACGCTACACGTGAGAGCGGCTACAGAATGTCTCCATGGACTGTTGTGTCAGCGCCAGCCCTCCGCCGCCGCCCTGCGTCCGCGTCCACACGGGCGTGTGTTGACCCGAAGCCAACGAAGCTTCCATTGCTGCGCTGTGCTGTGATGAGGCTGCCGCGGGGCCATCGCATGCTACGCTACGCTAGCTACGCTCAGTGCTCTCCGGCTGCTAGGTGCTACTACCGTGCTGGGAGCGGTCAGTGGTCGCCCTGACATGCTGTTCTCTCTGCTGTGTGGAGCTGCCGAGGAGCAGCCCTGCAGCCGCTGGTCTGTACAGGCAGGCGGGACTCGCCAAACCAACCACTTCTGTTTGCTGCCCTGGACGCGCTGACTCTTCCACGGCGAGAGTTTTCATTGTTTTTCTGTTCTGCTCTCTCCCTCCCCTCTCCATCTCTCTCCTCATCACCCCTCTCTCTCTCTCTCTCTCTCTCTCCCTCTTCCTCTCCCTCCTGTCTCTCTCTCTCTCTCTCCCTCTCCCTCCCGTCTCTCTCTCTCTCTCTCTCTCTCTCTCTCTCTCTCTCTCTCTCTCTCTCCCTCTTCCTCTCCCTCCTGTCTCTCTCTCTCTCTCTCTCTCTCTCTCTCTCTCTCTCTCTCCCTCTCCCTCCCGTCTCTCTCTCTCTCTCTCCCCCTCTCTCTCTCCCGCCTCTCTCTCTCTCTCTCTCTCTCTCTCTCTCTCTCTCTCTCCCGCCTCTCTCTCCCTCTCTCTCTCTCTCTCTCTCTCTCTCTCTCTCTCTCTCTCTCTCTCCCGCCTCTCTCTCTCCCTCTCTCTCTCTCTCTCTCTCTGCAGGGTTCTTTGGGCCCAGGGAGGGAGGGGTGCAGCAGAGAGCTCCTAGTCTCCTCCATCTTTGCTGTGGCCAGCCGCAAGCGAAGGAAGTCCAAGGAGAAGCTGCCGCCTAGCAGCTCAGACGAGGACCTGGACGCCGTCCTCCCGGAGCCCGGCGCCGCTCAGACCCCCGACGGCCTCCTCCTCCCCCTCCACCAGGCCCCCCTGCAGGGCTCCGGGGCCCAGTACGGGGCCCAGGACGGGGGCCAGGACGGGGCCACGGAGCAGGCGCGGGCCGAGGCCTGGAGGAAGGAGAACGGACGGAGCCTAGAGGTGACCAAGAAGGAGCACAGGAACTCCTTCTTCTCCCGGGCGCTGTCCCGACAGCCCTCGCCGTCCCCCTCGCCGTCCCCCAAGCCCCCGGGCGCGGCGGGCCCCGGGGCCAGAGCAGCAGCCACCGGCGCCAAGTCGTCGCTGTCGGACGAGACGGCCTCCGACCTCGGGACCGGCAGCTCCGGAGCCTCGGCGGCGGCGGCGGCGGCTGCAAGGTCGCGACCCAGGAAGTGGACGTTGGGGGCGTGGTCGGGCGGCGGCGGCGGGGGGGCGGCGGCCGGCGCGGAGGTGAGCTCCATTACCTCGGACTACTCCACCACCTCCTCCGTCACCTTCCTGACGGGGGCGGAGTCGGGGGCGGAGTGCGGCGCCACGCCCGGCGGCGAGGAGGCGGACGACGAGCGCAGCGAGCTGCTCAGCGAGGGCCGGCCGGCGCTGGAAACGGACAGCGAGAGCGACTTCCCCGTGTTCGCGCCGCAGGGCGGCAGCAGCCAGTCCACGCCGCGGCCGGACACCGCCGGGGGCCATCGGGGCGAGCGCGCGGCGGCGGCGGCGGCGGCGTTGGACGGCAGCGCGGCGGGCCAGCCGGAGACGCGGCGCCTGTTCTTCCCCACCCACCGGCTGACCGGGAGCGACGGGACGTCCCGCCGCCGCTCCCTGAGGCACAAGACGGACAGCGACTCCTCGGCGGAGGGCGTGGCCGGCGGCGGTGGCGAGGGGAGGGCCCGGCTGTCCGGCGTGCTGGATGTGATGAGGAAGGGCCGGTCGACGGGCAGCCTCAGCTCCTCGTCGCCGCGCAGCGAGTCGGAGCGCGCCCAGCCCACCTGGCGCATCAAGATCGCCGAGCGGCTGAAGCTCCGCCTGCGGACGGCCGTCGCCGACGACGACGCCGCCACTGCCGCCGCGCCGGGCGCCAAGGGCCATGCCCCCCCCGGGGGCCCCGAGGCCCGGGCCAAGAGGAAGAGCATCCGGCGCCGGCACACCATGGGCGGGCAGCGGGACTTTGCTGAGCTGGCCGTCATCAACGACTGGCGGGAGCAGGGGGGCGGCGACCAGGAGGCGGAGCTGTCTGCCTGCGAGCGGCTGAAACCGGGCCGCGCCCACCGGGAGCTGACGCTGCGCGGCTGGCTGAGCGGGGAGCTGCGCGCCGCCCGCTGCCCCGCCCCGGCCCCCCAGGGCCGGGCGGCCGAGGCGGCCCCCAAGGCGCTCCCGGAGGAGGACGCGGCGGACCCCTCCTCGCCGCGGCCCGCCCCGACCAAGGAGCCCCAGGAGCGGCTCAACGGGGGGGGCGGCGGCCGGGCCGGCGCCGTGGCCGACGCCCACCCCCACAAACTGTCCGGGGCGCACGTGGTGGTCCGCTCGCGGTTCTATCAGTACCTGTGAGCGGGGGTGTGTGTGTGCATGTCTGCGTGTGTGTGGGGTTGGGGGTTGGGGGGGCCTGTGAGAGGTCAGAGACTGGAACGGGATGGCTTTGTTTTCTTTTTTGTATTCTAGCGTTTTAGAGTTATTGCACAATATTTTTTCTACCGAGTATATATCCACCCTGTGTATATACTGTATGTTTGTACTGTACATAGTCCGTGTAGAGGCCCATGCGAACTGTCAGCTGAGATGAAGAGCGGTCGATTCTTTCGCTACGCCGCGACACCACGATGATGATGAAGGAAAAATAGGCCCCCCCCCCCCCCCCCATCAACGGCCGCCACGTCTTCCCGAACACGTTTACACTCTCCACGCCACACGGAGCAGAAGTGTGAACCTACCCTCCGGACTTTGAACACGGCGTGCCATAGGAGTGTTCCGTTTCTCCTCGTCCAATCGCAGTCTTGACGAGTTAGTTTCCAACCCGACGGCGGTGATACCCTCGTCACTATCCTGGCCGGTTTGAAGAATGTAGGACTTTTGCTTACGTCGATTTGCGCTCGTTTTCATCGTGACGACGGTGTTGTCGGGGGGCGACGCGTACGTTTCCGGTGTCTCTTTACTTGAATGTAGGTGCGCTCAAGGGCTGCTTGCTGTGCTGTGTACTATAGAAGGTTTATTTTTCTATTGTTTTATAGTACAGCCACAACAGACAGACACAAGCCCCGAGGACTGGAATTATTTTATTAGTTGGACGAAAAATGATACGACCTTGTATTGAAATGTTGAAGACATGACGGTATGTTATTCTTGTTTTACATATTTTTATTTCCGAATGCACAATCCAAAAATAGGACGTTTGAAAACAAAACACAAATGATTGATTTGTTTTTAGTTTTTTATTACTTTAGCCCCAAAATAATAATAATAAAATGAAGTAAAGTGCCTATTTGGAATTGATTGTGTGTGAAAATGAAGTTTATTGTACGAGTCCCAATTGACACTAACTGAAAAAATATTTTGGAACACGAAAAAACGTTTATAATCATTCCGTATTTTTATGTTTAGAGATTTGAATGGCTGTTAAATTCTTACTAAAAGAGAACTCAACCAAAGCTGGAGGTCACATTACAACAATGATATGACCATGTTTTTACAACCACAGTAATTGAGTGCATGGCTGCCGGCATCGCTGGGATTGACTGCAAGTTAACGGAAATCAAGAGGCATGGCCTTTGGAACTGCATGCAGCCGTGGGTTCTCGTCTGTGTACAGGCCCTCCCTGAAAAGACACTGGAAATAAATATACGTCTTTATAACATCACTGTGTCCGTGCTTTTTATCCAGTTCATCTGCCTTTTTGCAACAAAAATAAAATCCCATTTGACATCTGTTGTTTTGGCGATGTCTAAAGTATCCTACCCCTTAATTAACACCCAATTCATGAAGGCTCACTGCTAAAATAAGCACTCGTTTGACATGTGTGTATATTTGTTTGCCGTTTCGATTAAGTCCACAACCCTTTACACAAAATTCTTCGTCATTTAAAAAAAATAAAAATAATTTGACATGCCTTTATTTTGGGCGTATCAAAAAACAGCATACATTTCCTACTATTACAGCACTCATTTTGCAAATCAAATTATTGGGGAGTTGGGGTTGGTAACAATCTTACAATTTTTTCATATCCAGCCATCTGGCTATATGTGGGCCATGGATCTACTCAGGCAATTCACAAACAGGGTTGTGAGGTGGCAGAACGTTTCTCAGCACTTTCGTGAAAATTTCCATGGTAATACTATTACGATTACGATTTCACAAATGTGTGTACTAAAAGTAGGCTTCTGTATTTAAGTAAGGCCGGGAAATACACACAAAATTTGATTACGGATCTTGGAACATATTTTGGTTCAATGAAAACAATTCCTCTTCTATCATATGTGCATTGCATTCTTTTAGGATGTTCAGCCGTCAGCAGGATGTTGAAGGGGGTTCAGATCAGGCGAGTTTGCTGGCAAATCAAACACAGTATTAATGAACCAGACTGAGAGACCACTAAATGGCTTAGGAAACCTTTTCAGGTATTTTGAGGTAATTAGCTGAGTAGAGTGTAGAGTGTTACAATATTGGATTCTTTTTTAATATTATAATTTTTAATTATTTTTTATAAAGTTAATGAATTGTGGGTGTTCGAGAGCTGTAAGCAATAATGGAATGAATGAATATATGATACATGAGTTTCACTTTCTAAATTTAATTATTTAAATTAATCAACTTTTCCACAATATTCTAATTTATTAAAAGATGCACCTGTTAGTAGGCTACACGTTTTCTTCTCCAATAACGTAGCCAAAGGAAAAACCTTACAGCCTTTACCATTCACAACAGCATTTTATGCATTCCTTATCATAGTTTCTGTTTAGGAATAAACAGGGTTTAAAGTTGTGTACTGAAGGGTGACGAACATGCAAGTGTTGCTGTACATTGGCACTTGTTATTTGCTGATGCCTAGCGATTTAACCTAATCTAAAGATATGTAATAGAAATATCTTAAACTGTATCATTGATTTGGACCTGTTCTGCTCCACCTGGTGCCTTCCATCCTTCCCCAGGCACAGTGATTAGGATTGAGATGCACCTTGTTTCAAACCAATCAGTGACAGAGAAGAATGTGATAAGATTGGTCTTTTCAGGTGAGTTGTAGTGGCAGGCTCACAGGTTTACCAAAGTTGTTCTCAACAGCAACCATGGCTTTTCTTATGAGGTAATTTCTTCATTCTGGAGTACATTATTCTGTTATTAATGAGTAGCATGGACATAATGAAACATTCTTAATTATCCACCAGGGTATTGCAATTGTCTCTTCTACTTGCTGTGGGGTGTCAAGTACATGGTGAGTTCAGGCTAAAGTATTCATTAAAACAGGCAGGTATCCATGTGCTAACAAGTATGCATAACAGCTTACAGGAATGTCTTTGCTGAGCCGGAGAAGCCTACCCATGGGCTGCATCAGGCTTCTAGCTATAAGCCCGAACAGCAGCAAACACCTCGCTACAAGCCCAGCTACAAGCCCCAGCAGCATCTGCCTAGCTACAAGCCCCAGCAGCAGCCGCCGAGCTACAAGCCCCAGCCCAAGCAGCAGCAGCCGCCTAGCTACAAGCCCAAGCAAACTCGGCAGCAGCCTAGCTACAAGGCCAAGCCCCAGCAGCAGCCGCCTAGCTACAAGCCCCAGCAGCAGCCGCCGCCGCCTAGCTACAAGCCCCAGCAGCAGCCGCCGCCGCCTAGCTACAAGCCCCAGCAGCAGCAGCCGCCTAGCTACAAGCCCCAGCAGCAGCAGCCGCCTAGCTACAAGCCCCAGCAGCAGCAGCCGCCGCCCAGCTACAAGCCCCAGCAGCAGCAGCCGCCGCCTAGCTACAAGCCCCAGCAGCAGCAGCGAAAGCCGCCTAGCTACAAGCCCCAGCAGCAGCAGCCGCCTAGCTACAAGCCCCAGCAGCAGCCCCAGCAGCAGCCCCAGCAGCAGCCCCAGCCGCCGCCTAGCTACAAGCCCCAGCAGCAGCAGCAGCCCCAGCCGCCGCCTAGCTACAAGCCCCAGCAGCCGCCTAGCTACAAGCCCCAGCAGCAGCAGCAGTCTAGCTACATGCAGCCCCAGCAGTCTGGCTACCAGCCCCAGCAGCAGCCTAGCTACATGCAGCCCCAGCAGTCTGGCTACCAGCCCCAGCAGCCGCCGGCTGGCTACATGCCGCCGGCTGGCTACATGCCGCCGGCTGGCTACATGCCGCCGGCTGGCTACAAGCCGAAGCCCCAGCAGTCTGGCTACCAGCCCCAGCAGCAGCCTAGCTACATGCAGCCCCAGCAGTCTGGCTACCAGCCCCAGCAGCCGCCGGCTGGCTACATGCCGCCGGCTGGCTACAAGCCGAAGCCCCAGCAGCCGAGCTACAAGCCCCAGCAGCCGCCGAGCTACAAGCCCCAGCAGCCGCCGAGCTACAAGCCCCAGCAGCCGCCGAGCTACAAGCCCCAGCCCAAGCAGCAGCAGCCGCCGAGCTACAAGCCCCAGCCCAAGCAGCAGCAGCCTAGCTACAAGCCCCAGCAAACTCAGCATCCGCCTAGCTACAAGCCCCAGCAGAAGCAGCCGCCGTCCAGCTACAAGCCCCAGCCCCAGCAGCAGCCGCCGTCCAGCTACAAGCCCCAGCAGCAGCAGCCGCCTAGCTACAAGCCCCAGCAGCAGCAGCCGCCTAGCTACAAGCCCCAGCAGCAGCAGCAGCCGCCTAGCTACAAGCCCCAGCAGCCCCAGCCGCCGCCTAGCTACAAGCCCCAGCCGCCGCCTAGCTACAAGCCCCAGCCGCCGCCTAGCTACAAGCCCCAGCAGCAGCAGCAGCAGCCGCCTAGCTACAAGCCCCAGCAGCAGCCTAGCTACATGCAGCCCCAGCAGTCTGGCTACCAGCCCCAGCAGCCACCGGCTGGCTACAAGCCGAAGCCCCAGCAGCCTGGCTACAAGCCGCAGTAACGCAGAATTTGTACCTTATGAAGATTACGCTGAGTACATTATCTTCATTGAAAAGACCCGCATCAAATCCTGCAAGAATGAAGTGGTCCATAACTGTGCAAATGTATTAGAGTTCCTGCAACGACATGGATACACTGTCCAAATGTGATGTCTACAGCAAAATAATAAAACAATGAAACTTATCAGTTTGACATTGTCTTTTTGGTAATTGGCTAGGCTGAATGGCAGCAGAAAATGTGGACACCCATTTTGATACCTTTTCAGATGGAGCTGCTTTGACTGCCCAACTGCAACTGGTCTTGTTAAAATGTTTGTAGATCTCGTATCTAGCTACCAGCCGCAACATCAGCTTCCTGAATACCAGCAGCAGCTACTAGCACTATAAAACATGGTCATGTTTTCGTTTCGAAATGTCATTTTAGAATTCTAAATTTTTAATGTTCAGATTCAGATGCAAACATTCAATTGGGTTACCCATGGTCAAAAGTTTTCAAACGGAGCACCAAATCCCAGCTGTACCAGAGCATTCAACTGACGGGCCTAATGCCGCGTTTCCACTGCAGGGTGCAGATCGGATCGCAAAGGTGCGGTAGGGAGGGGGCGGTATAGCCCAGCTCAGTTCCGAGGTCGCGTTTCCACTGCCGACAGTACCCTTTGTGGTAGGCCGGATGTCGATCGCCGCGTCAGCTACGTAAACACCTTGTTCGCCCAAGCAAGCGTTTTACGCGACAAGTTAATTGTAAAGAATAATACCTCGAGGCTACTGTTCGTTTGTTTTTATCCCCGCGTCACCCGGAAGTGACGATTCTGTCGACCAATCAACGGAGGGGGGGTGTAGCTAGAATTTCACGGGACCCTTTCAGGCGTCTCGTCTCGTTTGCGGTACCCCAACGGAGGAGTCCCGAGAACGGGGCCGGAACGGGTACGGCAAAGTCCGGGTCACGCCCACTTTTGGCGGTGGAAACGCGACCCGACCCGCACCTTTGGGATCCGATCCGTTCCGCACCCTGCAGTGGAAACGCGCCATAATGCTCCACCACTAGAGGGAGGCTCCACTGCCTCTAAACTCCTTGAGACACTTTGCTATAGAATAGACCACAGGTGTATAGCCTACTGGGTGCTGGCCTTGACCCCTAAGTCACCTGCTAACTGCATCCCTTACTTTAGTTATTCTGCCTCCTAATTGATCATTGTATATTTCAATGCCCACTATCACGTGCATACCACTATTGGGGCGGGGCAACAATTCACCAAATCCATATGGGGGGGGGGTGTTCTTGTGGGCAGCAGGTACACCAGACACAAAAATCGGAAGCTTGCAATGCATATTTAATTGTAGACAAATAGTCAATACACACTCAGGAGGAGGAATGACCTCTCACACATGATCAATTAATGAATAGGCTACTTGCACAAGCACTTCCTGATTCTACACCCGGTGTTTACAGGAGCTGCCGACAATAAATATCACAAATGTGCATCGTTTATGTCGGGAAACAAAAACTCCGAAAAGCAAATTGGAGAAGGGGTTTAGGCTGTATGCTTCGACCTACATTCACAGCTACGAAGGTAAGAAAACGACGTCTAACAGACGCTAGCTACTGTCAAAGTCTAATCTGTCAGTTAACTGTCACTGTCGAACGTGTATTACGATGCAGAAACAGCGAACGCCAACAAGATTTCTTAACGAGTGTTTTATATCAGCCTTGATGTTTGCCTGTTGTGTTGAGTAATAATAGTTTAAGTATAGCCACGTTTTTTTGTATATAAAAGTAACATTACTTAGCTACCTAACGTTTCTTTCCATGTAGTAACATGTTATAGCTGTGATGATGCGAGTAACCCAGTACAATTGAAGCTTAATGAATTTGTATGTGTTATTTCATTCAGTGTCCAATAAAGACAAGCTGACAGTGCAGGTCAGCGTGAGAGCCTTGTGCTACAGGTCGATGGGGAAGAGCGAGGCACCACAGTTTGAGTCTAGGCAGGAAGCTGTGTTCATCCCTGTTCAGTGGTGTTTGTTCGGTTAAGCAGTAGCTAAGTGTGCAATGCGGTCTGGACCCCTAAATGAGCCTGTATTGCATTTTCACAAATAGGGTAAAGGTTTCACAAATCTGAAAATATGTTTTACATAATGTATAGCCTCAGTGTGATAATTTAGTCCAGATTTAAGGAGTCTAGGTGTAGTGGTTTTTAATAAGGATCAGTTCTAATGCGGTCTGGACCCCTAAAAAGCATTAAAATGTGCCTTTATTGCATTTTCACAAATAGGGTAAAGGTTTCACAAATCTGAAACTATGTTTTACATAATGTATAGCCTCACTGTGATCATTTAGTCCAGATTTGAAGAGTCTAGGTGTAGTGGTTTTCAATCAGGACCCGTTCTAATGCAGTCTGGACCCCTAAAAAGCATTAAAATGAGCCTGTATTGCATTTTCACAAATAGAAAAAAGGTTTCACAAATCTGTAACTATGTTTTATATAATGTATAGCCTCACTGTGAAAATTTAGTCCAGATTTGAAGAGTCTAGGTCTAGTGGTTTTCAATCAGGACCAATTTAAAGTGGACCAGCTGCCGAATCGGATGCTGCGAATCGGATGCCAACTTCAGCGTCGTGAAAAGGAGATCAACTTCATCTTCCGGAGGGGCAGTTTCGACGAACCGATCCACTCTCCCACACGCAGCGCCTTGGGGTTTCGACTGTATACTGGTTCCACTCAAAAAGGGTCGCTACGGCACCTTTTGTAAGTCTCCTTCGACCCTGAAGAGTAATTGGCTCAATCATCTTGTCAGAACTAAAGTGTCTGCTACAGACCTTAGAGTGAGTGGTGATGACATATTTATCCCGGCTTATGTTTACAATCCATTGACTCCTCACGTCAGTTTGGCTTGGAAAGCCATGGAAACTAAATACCCCTTTGGATTTGGCTGATGCTGTACAGTGAGGGACACAGCAGTGATCGTAGGTTTCTCCTGCCTATAAAAACGAACCGTTTTTAAATCTTTGCAGCCTTGATTCATGTCTAAAGTATATCAAAGTCAGCTGGCTAGCGGGATAAACACACAGACCGGAACCGGCCGAGCTGTATTATTTGAAACAGGAAGTACGTCACACAGCTTAGTGCATACACCCTATTGTTTCAAAAGACCCTGCCTCGTTAAAGGTTGGGTATGGAATTCTCCTTTTTGGCCATTTTGGCAAAATTACTTGAAATCCTTATCATAACCCACTTACAGCCACTGAGTCAGAGGTACTGACATGAAAATTAAACAAGTCAATCATCTGTGGAACGGGCAGGGCTCGAAAAACTCCAGCCAATGATTTCCAGACCCACCGAGTGGCATTGGACAGTAAGTACGTCAGTCAAACGGTCGTACTGCACTCCCCCCGCGCGTGACCCCTTCGTGCACGTACTCAAAGCTCGTGACCCAGAGCAAGTTTCTGTTTGTTGTTATCCTGCGGCAGCTACTGGAGCTAGCTGACTAGCTAATGGCTGGCTCTCGCACATCTGTGTTCGCGCTTGTGCATGATCGCGCGTCTATGTACTTGGAATGGATGGAGTTGGAGTCACCGTTGAAGGAAAGAGGGTGGGACCATTCGAGTTGTGTATTTTCAAAATCTGCTGCCGTTTCGCAAATCCAATACCCAACCTTTAACTGAGGAATCTGAAAGGTCAAATGTATTGCACTGCTGGTGACTGTGTGCGTGTGTGTGTGTGTTTGTTTGTTTAAGAGAATAGCGAGCCGGTGCGTGATAAAAAGTAGCCCAATAGAGCGGGAAATACCGCCCAATCTGGCAACACTGCTGAGCGTCCTCACTCTCCAGTGTCAAAATAAATCAATGAGACCAACTGAAAACGAAGCCGGTATGAAACTATTGAAGTCCGGACTTGCCAAGTGCTAACTACCAAGTCCGCGAGTCCGCAATTCGCGTGCTTAGTATTGAGAAACGGCAACAGTCAAACTATGACAAGATGGCGACGCTCATAAGCAGGGCCGGCGCTCGGCATAGGCGACCGAGGCGATATAGGGCGGCAAATATGTTGGGGGCGCCCTCTGGTGGCACCCTTAATTAATTAACAAATGGAACGCAGAAGGGAGGGGGCGCAGGATTAATTGTTAACCCTGCGTTCACACAAAAAGATGCATTTGCTGCCCGAATACGTTGACGCCGAAGTTTTGCGGCGCAGCAAATCAAGTTTTGCGGCGCCGCAAAAGTTTTGCGGCGCCGCAAAAGTTTTGCGGCGCAGCAAAGGTTTTGCGGCGCAGCAAAGGTTTTGCGGCGCAGCAAAGGTTTTGACGTGCAGCAAAAGTTTTGCTGCCCCGCAGTTTTGCAGCGCGGGAAGTTTCGCGGAACGGCAAGTTTTGCCCGCTGTGCTTCTGAATTCATTCACAACCATGGCCGACATGACGAGCATTGCATGTCTTTACCTGTTGTGGAAGAGGGAGAGACGTCGGAATGCCCATCGTTTATGGGTTCATGAGACCATTCGGAGCCTGGAAGGCTGGTGCTGCCTGGCACCCAACTGGGTTTTGTTTGGGGTTGTTATTCTAGCCCTTTAGCATACTCATAGTTTAGTTTAACTGTAAACACAACTAAACTACAGAATGCTGATTTGTGGGGTTTTTCGAGTTACTAAATAAATGTAACGGTAGTGAACTCTAGGTCACTCCAAGGGAGTAACACTGATTGGCTGTTACGGCATGTCACTCAGTGGCAACACCGCAGTGGCAACGCCGCAGTGGCAACGCCGCAGTGGCAACGCCGCAGTGGCAACGCCGCAGTGGCAACGCCGCAGTGGCAACGCCGCAGTGGCAACGCCTCAGTGGCAACGCCTCAGTGGCAACGCCTCAGTGGCAACGCCCGCTCCCGTGCCCGGCAGCGGGCATGGGCATGCCGCACTGCAAATCCGATTTTGCCGCGCCGCAAATCAAATTTTGCTGCCGGTTTTCTCGGCAGCAAGTGCTGCGGCAGCAAAGCAGCAACGCGTCTCTACATTCACTTTGAATGGGATCGTGCCACGCGTCAACTTTTTGCATCTTTTGGTGTGAATGCAGGGTTAGGTCGCACTGAAACCCTCACTGTACTACGCAGGACCATTTTTTTTCTTAACATGGGAGTCAATGGGAGGCCTCTGGTACTTAAACTGTTTAAGACGTAACTAAATCGATTTTCAACCATTTATCTTCGTTCAAACCATTTAACTAATCTATACACTTGTATCTTCAATAATATCCAAACGTAATTTCGATATCATTTACACTTTATTCAGAATCACAGTTTATCATTTTAACGCATGGCATAGCCTACTACCAGCCTGGCACCGCCCACCTACCTACTTCTGCTACATTTTCATTTCACTTCAGTACTAGGTCTGGGTCTGCTTAATATAAATGCGTTCCATGGAAACCAGATTTCTGGCGGTCCAATCAGCGAACAGAGGGAGTGGCTGAGAACGATGACGTCTAGGTCGTGCGCCAGTTTCAGTTGTCAGAGGAAGACAATGGAGAAGGATACGAGAGAAGCTATTCGGTCTGTTGTGGGATCGCAGCCGAAAATCGATCAATTAAAGCCGGAGCAAGAACAAGCTTTGCTGAGTTTTGTTGGTGGCCATGATGTTGTGGCGCTTCGGGTTCGGGAAAAGTTAGATTTTCCAGCTGGCTCCGTTAGTGGTGAAGGAGTTAGCTAAGGCGAACGCTAGCAATGATAACCCGATAGTTGTTGTCGTCTCCCCTCTTGTTGCACTTATGGAGGACCAAGTGAAGGAGATTTTAATATCATCAGTGATGTTTTTGGGGATATTGATGAGGATCTGCAATATGATTCAGAGAGGTATTTAACTGACATTACAGTAACTACTTTGACAATGTTGATGATGATGTTGTAGATGTACTCATGAGCCGTGTCAGTAGCTCTGTGTCTGAACAGTAAATTTGGTGATGCTTGTGATCAGAACACTTAAACCCTCTGTGTACTTCTGCAGGATCATAGTTGGTGTCAGTTGTGCATATTTTGTAAATGTGTTTGTAATTTGTGCAATTTGACAAAACTGCACATGCCCCTGCTAAATAAAAGTTGACCACAAACATTATCTCTGTCCTTGCTATCGAATATTAATTTAGAATGTACAAATGTCCCTTGAACTCTTAAATCCGATAAACAAAACCTGCAGCTATCGTTCAGAGACATCTTCACGCTTCATCTTGTTTTGATTGTGTACAGTCTGCGCGTGCGCGCAACGTGGTTTCCGGCCGGTCCCGTCGCATGACACGCGTCGCGACCAAACGCTATGCGATTGGTTATGGCAGATCCAGAGTGGCACTGGGCAGATCCAATCATTTTAACACTTCTACAGACACCCGCCTCCAAGTGAGTGAACGTTTGTCAATTGAGCAGTTCCAGACCTTCTGTAAAAATGAAATGAAGTACGATGGTCTGGTAGGACCAGGCTAGCCTACTACAGCAGTGTTTCCCAATTCCCATGCATAGACCAATATGTGGCGCAGCGCCACAGAATCAACACTGAGCGCCACATAAAAATTGATTCTGCTTTTATTTATTTATTTTTTACGCCATTTTGAAATATAAATATCGTTCCGTTCATTTATCTCCACATAGCACTCTTTCTCCCTGTCATTCTCGTTCACACACGCACACAGAGACAAGCGCGCATAGGCAAAATTGCAATGGTGCGCTGCCGGGTACACTTTATTGGATAAACCCGCGTATCACTGATACATGCACACTGACAACGGATTTACCCGCTCCTCCTCTCACCTCGCCTACAAAGGAAAACCCGAAGCAGCGGGTTATTTGCGATCGCAAGTCCCGTCAGGACTCCACGTCTAATCCCCCCCCACCAGCAAGAATCCACGTCCAAAGGGGGAGGAAAATGGTGTTGCGCCGGGTGCGAACTAGCAAAGATACATGCGTTGTGTAGAAGTCAATTGCGCTTGATGCAAGATAGGGCCCATAATCTATTAATATGGCTGCATGGACCCATTCTGCATGATATGTTTGAGCAGTCAAAAAAAAAAATTCACAGAGCTGTCTTATCTTTTTTAGGACGGTATGGAAGCGGATACCACAAATTGGCATGGTTTGAGGTGCTTCATCTGTGGTGGCCCTGGGACTGAGATGCAAAAACTCTCAGGTGGAGATGGATGGAGATGACCCCAAGCTGAAGTACCATTTGGATTGCAGAAACGAGTTGTACAATCGTTCGAGAAGTGTATCCATTGCAAATCGTTCAGGTTATTTTCATTCTGTGAATGTTGTTGCCACTTTCTGTCAATCATTACTTTCAACTCATCATTTCAATCCAATACATTTTGCGGCATGACTAAAAGCTCGCAAAATTCTCAAAAGTTTTCCTATGAATTCTTCTTCATAGGACAACATGCTCTGGACCAACGATCATGCAGAATGAAAAGACGCAACGTACTGTCTGGGCCAAGTCCCAAACCCCATCAGCACACTTGGTCTACCTAGATGTTTGTATCCTCTGCAATAAGGGCATCAATAGTGTAATGCTTGAAAAATACCCGGGAAGTTACCTATATTCCATGTTCACATGAATAGTTTGAAATGTTTTTTGTTTTTTTCAAAGTAAAACTCTCTTAAAGTAAATCATATATGTCGCTATAACCCAGACAGAGGCCGGATGTTGTATCGTGCACCTGACAATCGACGAACAAAGGATGCATGCTGTGAGATTCAGATTCGTCCAGACTTAAAAAGCATCGTTCCATGGGAAAAGTTTCTTGACAACAAGAACAGCAAGGCCCAGCTCATTCTGCTCTGCTGAGACCTTCCACAGAGGTAGGATCAGTGTTCAACTATGTTCTGATGATGCTGACGCCTCCATCGTGTCTGCAGCACTAAATGAGGCAATAGAGTCCTCTGTTGAGGTGAGGGCTGAGGACACAGACGTCCTGGTTATGCTGGTCCATCATATGGCAAACCACCCGGCCTTCCTCACGACAGCTAAAGATACATCTAATGGTGCGGCCACACCAACCGCGTTACTCGCGTTGGACAACGCGAGTACCGCGCCTAACCTGACGCTTGACCAGTGTGTGGTGGTTCAACGCTCCAACGCGTCAACGCGCCAACGCAGCTAGATGAGTCCATTGTCCATGCAAGTGAACGGAGCGTTCCCTCTTCGTCATAACTATCAAACCAAACATCCTTCACATTCACTGAGCGAACATTATGAAAGTAAAATGCACATTTCTCGCTAGAAATGTTTCCATAAACGCATTTAATGGCGTAACTATGTAACTATTTCCACCCAGAAGAAAAAAGAAAGATGTCGGCCGTATGCTTCTGTGCAAGCTCACTGCTCTCTGCCAGTGACGTCGGGTCAAGCTCCACGCTGATTGGCTACCGCGGCTAAGCGTCACGCGTTGGAGCGTTGAAAGTTCAATTTTCTGAACTCCGGGCGTTGGTGCGTTGGGCGCGTTACTGCGTTTACGTGCGTAATTATGTGCAACTGCCGCGCCCAACGCCCCCAACGCAACGCTTCAACGCTTCAACGCGTGTACCGCGCCTAGACCAATGGTTCCCTATGCAAAAATGCCGATTTTCAACGCCCCTAATGTCAGCAACGCGGTTGGTGTGGCCGTACCTTTATGATGTCGGAAAGATTCACACTCCCGGAGAGGTACCGTCATACCTTATATTCCTATAGCTTCTCTGGCTGTGATACCTTATCAGCAATTTCTGGGTTTAGCAAACCAACTTTGCTCAGCAAGCTCTGCAAGACTGACAAATCAGAGCGGGCCATGGATGTGTTCAGTGACATCAGAGCCAAGAAAAGTGACATCAAAGCTGGCTGTGAACTGTTCAAGATCATATTCCGTGGAAATCCATCTGAAGATTTGGAAGACTTAAGATTTGATATTTTCAGCAAGCGGGCCGCAGCTGGGAGCATCAAGCCTGAGAAACTGCCTCCAACTACAGGAGCTGCAGCACAGCACTCTCTGCGGACATATCCCCAGACTAGAGATTGGCTACTGCTACAAAGTCAATCACTGGATGTCCTTGAGTATGGATGGAAACAAGGAAAACAAGGTTATGCACCAGTCCCTACAACCAGTGGCGGCGCCAGAAATAATTTGTTGCAGTTGCTTAACAGTTGCTGTATGAATTCAAGAGGTTGCTGGTCAAAAAAAAAAACCTTGATCAAAACACCTGAATTTGGCAGAGGCACGGCCGGGAAGACATTTTCGGCACGGGTTGGGGTGGTTGCGGTCCCGTACGAGGCAAGTTTACAGTACAGTAACAACACAGACTAATCGCACCACTGTGATTGAGTGTGATCGTATCATTTGACAGTTCAACGTGCGCTATCTTTCTCCCTCTCCCTCACACACGCACAGACATAAAGACGTAAAGACATAGAACAATATAGAGGAAGATCTTTAAGAAGGCCAACATGAAAATAGCCCAGCGGCATGTACACATTCACTGCTAGTCCAGGTGGCATAACATAGTTCTCTCAATCAACAGCCCGTCAGCAGTCCCCCAACTACAAGGTTAGCTGTCCTGTCAATAGTGGTGAATTGCACATCTCAGACCCACCGTCGCCACGGTACATTCCAAAGCATTCACATTAGTTGCGCGATACGTCTCAAATGTAGGCCTATGTGGAACATTAATACAATAGTTGCTATTATTGTTGATACTATTATACTTCATAATACTTCTATTAAGGGCGGATCATACCAGGCTACGATAAACCCATCCTTTGGCATGAGCCAAACCTAGAATCTAGTTCTACTTCAAAACAAAATCACATGGGCCCCAAGTCAATATGCTGCGACGGGCAAACTTAATAACCAAACGGCCTACCTTAAATCGATGTTCATGTCACTTACAGAGTGTGCGCATGCCCAACGCTCGGGAACTGGGCATGGTGAGGGGGAGGGGAGGAGAGGAGAGTCCCAGGCTGACTCGTGTTGATTTGAACGACAGTCCAGTCACGGCCCTGAAATGTTGACGCTACTCACTGATTATGCACTTAATCTGGTGATTCATATGACAGGAATGGTCGGTATGGTGACGGGTACCGCATTCGGCCATAGGTTTAGTTGAACTTATTTAATACCATTTTACGGAAAATGGCATTATTTCAAATATGTTGTTTGAGTTTGACAAAAAATCAGGGGTTGCTCTGGGGTTTCTGAGTAATTGCTTGGAGTTGCTATAGCAACGGCAAGCAACCGTTTGGCGCCGCCCCTGCCTACAACAGATCCCTTTGCATCGGACCACCTTCTGAAGTTAGTCAGCTGCAACCGTGCAGGTGACCGTGGCACTCTCAGTGTGCCAGATTTACCATGGAAACTGTCATGGTAACTCTTGCCAGAACATCAACCAGCCAGATGATAATAGTAGTGAGGTAGATGCAGGGGAGTTGGATGAGGTTTGTTAAAATGTAATTTTTACTCAAAACGAATGACTGGGATAGATTCAGCACCCCTAAAATACCCTAGTTAGCCATCTCAAAAGGCACTTTTTGGTATAATCATTTTTCTTTCACTCTTTTTACCCAGGCCCTCTGGGCACCCCAACTTTGATAGGCTCTCAAGACGATTCCAAGGGGATTTGGCTGTGGATAAATTGGGAGGTGTTACTAGACACCTATAGGAACACATGGTCAAAAAAAGCTATCGGTCATAAATTATTTCAGAAACTGCCAAAAACATTACCTAACATTCCCTAACCAGGGAGTGGACCCCTAAAGGCGTTCACTCCCTGGTTCCTTGGAAGAACTCCTTTTCACTTCTTTGTTCCATGGAAAAAACACATTGTCAAATTCCTCAAAAGGAAGGGTGCGGTAAGGTTGGTTAATACCTGTGCCTCATCATTCACGCCCGACCCAAATCTAAAAAAGGGTTGCCCTGAAGTAGCCTAATTACCCGTAGGTGAGGTTTGGGCGTAACGTGCAACCAACCAACTAACCAATGAGAGTGCCATCTCCAATCCCCTTTAAGAGCCATGAGCGCATTTGAACCTGACAAATTTATATTTTGACAGCGCGTTTGCTGTCTCGGATGAGACAGATTCATGAACAAATTAATTTCAAAATTCAAATTGCTCAGTTTGTGGCCCAATAATATGGCCTAATTCACAAATAGAATAGCGTTTCCTTCTACAACTTCAGAAATACTGAGCCGTCATGTAAATTTCGGCAAAGAAAACCTAACACACATACGCTATGCGGTCCTTTGGCCGCAACTGGCGGTCTATTTATTGATATGCGGAACATTAACATACATTGTTTCTTAACTTGTATACATTATCGTTATCGACTTGTGTTCCTAATTTGCATGCGTTCCCCCGTTAATATACATTGCCATGGACTGTATTCTGCGTTATGTGTTTAGTTTGCGTGTGTTTAAACAGATGGATGCACACATGCATGCCCGATTTCATTCATTCCTTTTTAACACTCACTCGCGGTAAAACAATTTCTCACTATCAAATACTCATCAATCCTAAAGTTATGGGCTTGTACACAATGTCTGTGCCAAGAAATTATGTGTTTGCCCTATGGTGTTTGCAGATGCATTGATTTAAATACAACTTATTACAGCTGCATCAGCTGTTCTTTCCCAAATAATTTAACCAAGGTCATCATTTAGGCCTATCCTAAACCGAGATTATGTTTTGGCTGGGATATAGCCTACTTTGCTCTAGATTATTATTATTATTATTATTATTATTATTATTATTATTATTATTTCAACGCATGGCATAACCTACTACAGCAGTGTTTCCCATACATAGAAGCTCACACAATTGAATGAATAAAAGCTCCCAAAATTGTCTTTCATCCATCCATAGGACAATATGCTCTGGACCAACGATCATAAAGGATAAAAGACGCCACGTACTGTCTGGGCCAAGTACTTCAAGTGCTGGAAGCTCCACATCCCAAACCCCATCAGCACTCGCTGTGTTCCAATACCCGTACTTCCATGAGTATACTTAAAGGAAGTGCACTATCCGTACTCACTTGAGTACGTTATTTTTCAGATGTGAGTGCTGTTCCAAATCGAGTACTCCGTGGTGCACTAACCGGAAATTACGATCACGACTGCCGCCGCGGCTCCTCCCCCGCAATAAACATCCCACTTTAAACGGTGAACTCTTTACGCCTAGCAACTATAAAAAGCTATCAAAACTATAAAAACTACAAAATGACTCTTTTAATGCAGGCTATGTGGAAAATGCGCCGACTTTGGCTCAGCCTGGCTCCGCCTCTTCCGCTACGTAGCTAAGATGGCTGCCGTTGAGTACGGAAAGTGTCCTTCGATCCACACTTCACGATTAGCCCGTTTAGAGTACGACATCCGGGTCCTTGAAGTATACTTCTTTTCGCCGGATCTGAATTGGAACGTACTGCGTACTCAAAATTTGACTAGTAAGTACGGAAAGTACGGGTATTGGAACACGGCACTGGTCTACCTAGATGTTTGTATCCTCTGCAATAAGGGCATCGATAGTGTAATGCTTGATAAATACCCGGTAAGTTACCTGTATTCTATGTTCACATGAATAGTTTGAAAGGTTATTTTGTTTTCTCAAAGTAAAACTCTCTTGAAAGTAAATCATATATGTCGCTATAACCCAGACAGAGGCCGGAAGTTGTATTGTGCACCTGGCAATCGACGAACAAAGAATGCATGCTGCGAGATTCAGATTCGTCCAGACTTAAAAAGCATCGTTCCATTGGAAAAGTTTCTTGACAACAAGAACAACAAGGCCCAGCTCATTCTGCTCTGCTGAGACCTTCCACAGAGGTAGGATCAGTGTTCAACTATGCTCCGATGATGCTGACAGCTCCATCGTGTCTGCACTAAATTAGGCAATAGAGTCCTCTGTTGAGGTGAGGGCTGAGGACACAGACGTCCTGGTTATGCTGGTCCATCATAGGGCAAACCACCCGGTCTTCCTCACGACAGCTAAAGCTACATCTTATGATGTCGGAAAGATTCGAGAGGCACACCAGGAGAGGTGCCGTCATACCTTATATTCCTACATAGCTTCTCTTGCTGTGATACCGTATCAGCAATTTCTGGGTTTAGCAAACCAACTTTGCTCAGCAAGCTCTGCAAGACTGACAAATCAGAGCGGGCCATGGATGTGTTCAGTGACATCAGAGCCAAGAAAAGTGACATCATCAAAGCTGGCTGTGAACTGTTCAAGATCATATTCCGCGGAAATCCATTTGAAGATTTGGAAGACTTTAGATTTGATATCTTCAGCAAGCGGGCCGCAGCTGGGAGCATCATGCCTGAGAAACTGCCTCCAACTACAGGAGCTGCAGCACAGCACTCTCTGCGGGCATATCTCCATACCAGAGATTGGCTACTGCTACAAAGTCAATCACTGGATGTCCTTTAGTATAGGTAGTAGGTCAGCTGCAACTATGCAGGTGACTGTGGCACTCTCAGATGCTGCTGTAAAAAGCAAGGAGTCAAATGTATTTCTGCTTGTGGGAACTGTCATGGTAACTCTTGCCAGAACATCAACCAGCCAGAGGATAATAGTAATGAGGTAGATGCAGGGGAATTGGATGAGGTTTGTTAAAATGTCAACTGATAACGCAAGTTTTGATTTTTAATTATACAATAAAACCATTTGTCATCAGAATCAGAATCAGAAAGGATTTAATTGCCAAGAAGGGTTTTAAACCCACCAGGAATTTGGCTTGGTGAATAAGGTGCACACATTAAGGCCCCGTCCACACGAAGCCGATTTCATGGCGAAACCACAGAGGTCTTGTACGGTTCGGCCTTGCGTCCACACGAAGCCGGCGAATCTGCTGACCGAAACCGTAAACTTCTGAAACCACCCTCTGAGGTGTTTTCAAATCTACCCGGTTTCGTTTTGGATTCGTGTGGACGCCTGAAAACAACTGAAACCGTAAAACATGACGTCATCGCCCCACCCCTCGACCCTCTAGCCAATGACTGTTAAGCCCGCGGAGTCTTACCCTTTATGCGCATGCTCGCCTCTTCTTCTTATTTATTTTTCTTCTGGATTTCTGTAGCAGAAGCAGCGCCCCTTATGGGCCTGGAATTTGTACTATCAGTCTGTCAAGCTCCTGAAATTCGCGGACGACACCACGCTCATCGGGCTCATCTCTGGCGTGAATGAGTCCGCCTACAGGTGGGAGATTGACCATCTGGTGACCTGGTGCAGCCAGAACAACCTGGATCTTAACGCTTTAAAAACAGTGGAAATTATTGTGGATTACAGGAAGAACCCAGCTCCATCCACGCCCATCATCCTGTGTGGCTCCCCAGTCGACTCTGCGGAGCCCTGCCGCTTCCTGGGCCCCATCATCACCCAGTACCTAAAATGGGAGCTCAACATCTCTATAAACCTTTCTCTGTCCCCACTCTTAAATGCCTCCTCCTTTTGCAGCCGTAGCTTCCTGAGTTTGGCTGTAAACCAGGGTTTGTCGTTGTTATAACTCACAGCCTCTTGGTACTCGTCCAGACAGTTGGTGGCAGACCTGAACACATCCCAGTCGGTGCAGTCCAAACACGCCTGAAGGTGCTCCACCGCTTCACTGGTCCACTGCTTGGATGTCCTCACAACAGGTATATATTATGTCAGGGAGTTGACCCCTAAAGGCGTTCACTCCCTGGTTCCTTGGAAAAACTCCTTTTCACTTCCTTGTTCCTTGGAAAAAAAACACATTGTGAAATTCCTCAAAAGGTAACATGTTGGTTAATACCTGGGCCTCAACAATCAAAGCACACATACTCTTAATTTCTCCATGTCTTGTCCCGGGTTATAAATCTATATTGCATTAAAATGCTGTATGAATATATGGATATGATGTTTATAAGAATAGTATTATGTTCATTCCATAACTTGTGGTTGATCAAGTCAGACAGTGATACTAGGAATCTCAAGCAGCTGTGTATTTTCTTATATTATATATATCTATATATTATACAACGGGGGACCTAAATCCAGCGATCTGATTGGTTCCCAACTGTTGTATAATGAGCATATACATAACTGCTATGACGCCCGATCATTTTGTGAAAGTTTGCATATCACTCCGCGCCTGGAAGTAGAAACAGTTACAAAGTAAAACATGTGTTGGATGATGGAGAGGGTGTAAATGTTGTTACTCCGGGAGTGAGCAAGGCGATGGAGAGACTAACGAAAGCTTAGGCACACGGCGAGTGAACTGCTCCATAGGATAAATTGCCGGCGAACCGCTCTATCGGAGCCTTCTCTCGGAGGGATGCTAAAGTGTGTTGCATAGCGACCGTCGATGCATAGCGGCAGCCAGGAGGGACTACTTTTTTTAATTCTTTAACAAAACGGCTACTTTGACTTTCTTTGTTTCTTTTTAAATGTAGTGTGTCTATGACTTTCGTTTCGCCATAACTAACCGTTGTATAAAAGCAATAGATCACTTCAGTCAGTGGCATGTGCTCATTATACCACTGTGAAGGGGGTCGCCGGCCCACCGCTGCGCGTCGGGGCCGGACAACTCCCCTTAACAGTGGTATAATGAGCACATACCACAGCCTGGCGTGATCTATTGCTTAAATATATAATATAAGGAAAAACACAGCTGCTTGAGATTCCTAGTATAGTATATGTAACTCATCATACATGTATTTAATATGTGTAATTAATAAAAGAGTATCTGTTTTCATCCAATGCTGTTTCATGCAGATTTTTGTTAAAAACTTTAGCAAAGTTTAACTTTCAGTATAGAATAGAGTTATAATATAGTATTATCTAGTAGTTCACTGAGAGTATATTTAGAAGTGACTTTCATAAACTAAAAAATGTGCCACCTGTATATCATTAGTAAACTAACACTAAGTTCTACTTGTGTCCTCACAACAGGTATATCTTATGTCAGGGAGTCGACCCCTAAAGGCGTTCACTCCCTGGTTCCTTGGAAAAACTCCTTTTCACTTCCTTGTTCCTTGGAAAAAAAACACATTGTGAAATTCCTCAAAAGGTAACATGTTGGTTAATACCTGGGCCTCAACAATCAAAGCACACATACTCTTAATTTCTCCATGTCTTGTCCCGGGTTATAAATCTATATTGCATTAAAATGCTGTATGAATATATGGATATGATGTTTATAAGAATAGTATTATGTTCATTCCATAACTTGTGGTTGATCAAGTCAGACAGTGATACTAGGAATCTCAAGCAGCTGTGTATTTTCTTATATTATATATATCTATATATTATACAACGGGGGACCTAAATCCAGCGATCTGATTGGTTCCCAACTGTTGTATAATGAGCATATACATAACTGCTATGACGCCCGATCATTTTGTGAAAGTTTGCATATCACTCCGCGCCTGGAAGTAGAAACAGTTACAAAGTAAAACATGTGTTGGATGATGGAGAGGGTGTAAATGTTGTTACTCCGGGAGTGAGCAAGGCGATGGAGAGACTAACGAAAGCTTAGGCACACGGCGAGTGAACTGCTCCATAGGATAAATTGCCGGCGAACCGCTCTATCGGAGCCTTCTCTCGGAGGGATGCTAAAGTGTGTTGCATAGCGACCGTCGATGCATAGCGGCAGCCAGGAGGGACTACTTTTTTTAATTCTTTAACAAAACGGCTACTTTGACTTTCTTTGTTTCTTTTTAAATGTAGTGTGTCTATGACTTTCGTTTCGCCATAACAGTAACCGTTGTATAAAAGCAATAGATCACTTCAGTCAGTGGCATGTGCTCATTATACCACTGTGAAGGGGGTCGCCGGCCCACCGCTGCGCGTCGGGGCCGGACAACGCCCCTTAACAGTGGTATAATGAGCACATACCACAGCCTGGCGTGATCTATTGCTTAAATATATAATATAAGGAAAAACACAGCTGCTTGAGATTCCTAGTATAGTATATGTAACTCATCATACATGTATTTAATATGTGTAATTAATAAAAGAGTATCTGTTTTCATCCAATGCTGTTTCATGCAGATTTTTGTTAAAAACTTTAGCAAAGTTTAACTTTCAGTATAGAATAGAGTTATAATATAGTATTATCTAGTAGTTCACTGAGAGTATATTTAGAAGTGACTTTCATAAACTAAAAAATGTGCCACCTGTATATCATTAGTAAACTAACACTAAGTTCTACTTGTGTCCTCGAAGTTTACTACTCGTAAAAAAAAAGTGTACTGCTCTTAAATTAAAAGTATACTTAAAAGCATACCGGTACTTGTATCAATTAAAAAGTTGGCCAACTTAGTCCCACTGAGTTTTATAGTCTAGTGCATAGACCACGTGACTCACCAACATGGGTATTTCTGAGGAAAAACATAAATTTGCATGAACCCCTTATGGTTGGATATGATCTAATGGGGTCACATAAGATCAAAGTATAGGGGTCACCTCTGTTTCACCAGAACTGCTGCTTTGGGGATTCTTACTTATGCTATGAATTACCAACCTGTTAAAGTTAAACTGTTCCTTAGTGCCCCTTAGGCTCCATGTAGAGGAGGCAGGCTGCACAGCAGCAGTATGGTGAAGCAGAGGTGACCCCTACTATAGGCTCCATGTAGTGAGGAGGAAGGCTGCAAAGCGCAGGGAGCCAGCCTCCCTGTCTACAGTAAAAAGCAGAAATTGGAGAAGGCGTTCATTCCCTGGTTACTTGGAAAAACTCATTTTCCCTTGCTTGTTCCTTGGAAACAACACTGTCAAATTCCTCAAAAGGTAAGGGTGCGGTAAGCTAACATGTTGCTTAATATCTGTTTGAATATATTGTGCAGGGCGAACTCAAATCGCAGGCAGAATGGGCGGGGCTACCCAGTCTATCTGTTCCCCTCACTCCCTGCTGAACCTTCACAAATGTTTGTTTTATGGATTATTGACGGAACGTGGTTCCATAGATGTGACTATCCCTGTTAGTGTTTTTGAAGTATCTCAAGTATCTCAACTTTTGTTTTGCAAAGGAAAGTCTTTGCTCTTTGTTTTATGTTTATACTGACTTCAGTGTAGAAGTATTTTGTTTTCCAAACAATTTGCTGCCTGCTGCCTCTTTCTTCACACACTTTGATCCACACCTTACCCTGAAAATAACCGTTAGTCACATTCCAAGTGCAGACAATAACATTAATTTGTGATAATAATCTTGTAGAACAAGAAACCTCAGACAGTACTGCCTTCCGTTCCAAAGAAATGGGAAAGCAAGATTTACGAGAATCACATCCTCTTGTTTTTTCTTTTGGTTGCCTGATTGTCATCTTAAAAACGATAAAGATGAGTTGACTGCGACTATATGGAGACAGTTTCACAGGGCACACAGATTGTTTGTCCCTTCTCCCTATAGAACAGAACCATGTCTTTTGAAGGTAGATGGCCTCGGGAGACCATCCTGATGTCTTGATTTCACGTATTGATTCTTTCCGCTGATCAGTATGGCCCAGGTGGCAGCCATTCCTAAGATGCCCTCAGATAATCAGTTGCTGATACCCTGGGTGCAGGGCCTAGAGGGCACCTCGAGAGCTATTAAGATAAGGATGCAAAAAATGAGAATATTGAAAAAATAAAAGTAATAAATAAATGACAAATTTGTCTGTCATTTATATGGATACTCCATATAAATAACAGTGAAAATAATTTATTTTGTGATGTGAAATGGACAAAAGTATGCAACCCATAAAAAAAACATTATTCTGGCTGGCCAGAATAATTGCTTTCAAATGTTTGATTCCGATAAAAAAAGATACATTTGAAGAGTTAAACTGTGTGACGTCACCCAGGTGTGTTACATCAGGAGGGGTGGAGTTGAAATATGAGTATAAAAGGAAGGCAAATCTAAAATACCAAGCATCACTTTAGAGGGCTACATAACAAGGTAAGACCGGCCTTCTATCTCATGTTAATATTCTTCATGTGAGTGGACCACTCTAACGTTAACACTACAGAGGAAAGATGCCTGTATACAAAGGGGTCCTAACGACTGAAGACCGTCTCTGGGCGGGATCTTTTGATCATATCTCCATTAAAGTAGTGGGGACAGATGGGGAGAGCCAAAGGATTACCCTCCCGTATTTTCTCTCATACCCAGACTCTGTAAGTTTGTCATTTTAAATACATTTCAATACAAATATTGTCAACTTGCTTATTTGACTTCATTTAATTAATGTCAAGGTTAATGTTTACAACTTATGAAAAGCTGCTATATCATACTTCTCTCTCGTCCTGTCCACCTGTAGGATTTTGAAATTGAGGTGGACCGCTCCATTGGCAAACTGGTACTGATTGAGCTGAAAAAAAGCTCTGGTATTCTGATGCCACAAGACTCCTGGTACCCTGCCAAGGTGGAGCTCAAGTCCCCTGAAGGAAAGACCTTCTACTTCCCCATCCATCGCTGGATCACTGACGATGAAGTACATCAGTTCAGAGAGGCCACAGGTACATGGAACTTACCTTGTGCTTACCTTAACCCCTACCTGAAAAAAGCATGGCTTGATGAATTCACTTTTAAATAAGCATAAATATTTATCTATGCTGCCTACAGCCGTTAAAGTTACACGTTAACTTTTTGGGCATATTGTACCTTGTATGTTTTTTTTTTCTTTTGTTGCAGCTTGTTTAGTGGTTGATGACACCGATCCTCTTGCGATCCATAGCAGAACAAAAGAGTTAAAACTGAGAAAAGAACAGTATTGGTATGTAATATATAGTCATAATGGATTTATAATGGCACAATTCACGTGCTTATTTTCAATATTTATTGCTTCCTTGCGCAATGAAGTTGGATCATTTACCTTGACCTTCATGCAATTTGTTTGTTGCGGAGTCAGTGGGCCTAATGTAGAGATTATATGAGATCCGCTCACAAAGCAGCAAACCAAGATCACAAAACACTTTGGTAGCACAGCAGTAGATCGGAAATGAATTAATATGGACTCAAATGGCCAAATAGGGGTTGTACACATGGTAGTGCCCATGTTAATTGTAACTGTCAGTTATGGGTTTGCAGATAACTTCTATCAAAAGTGTCAATGCTTTTGTAGCAATCAAAAGCCTTGACAGCAATATAAGCCTGCTAATTGTAAAAGAGTGACAGAAGCAGTCATTTTTTACAATCAGATTCTGCATCGGACTAGCTCCAAGCTTTGGACTAGCTTTGGTGTGTGGAGGCCTCACCATACCATAGGTTAACTATTCTATTTGATAGGACTGAATTGTTATTATTGTATTGTTGTACTTGTAGAGTATATCATATGTATAATATAATATTATTTTCCCTAGCTGGAACATTTATGCAGCGGACCTTCCTCAATGTATGGAGATTGACAGTGTTCATACTCTGCCTGACGAGGTCCGCTTCTCCTTCACTAAAGCAGTGGAGTTTGGATTCACCGCTTTACAAGGGTATAGTTTTTTTGTTGTCTTTATTATTGTTTATTATTATTCTTTTATTATTCTTTTTGTCTTATATTAATTATGTTCATTATTTATTTGAGACAAAGAATTGTCGACGCTTAATCAATAAGTGTGGTACTATGCTTAAGGCTTTTGTATTTTCTCGGTCCAGGCTGATAGAGCTGAAACTCGACGGACTAGCGGATTGTAAAGAACAGTGGACGAGCATTGATGCCATTGGCAAAGTCTTCCGCCACAAACAAACTGCACTGTCTGGTATAGAATAATTCACATTAAGTTGATGGCTCATGTTGATGGCTCATGTATTTTTAATTTAGATATTGAAGGCTCTGTAGGTAGGATGGTAACCGTTTGAGGGCCTGTTCGATTGTAATTCTGTAAACATTGAGAAATGGTGACACAATTTTGTAGAATTTATTGTGTGACTTTTAAACGTATGGGTTTAACGTTGGGGTTTAAAAGGTCACTCATTGTTTTGTAAAGAAACGTGGCGGAACAGAAAAGAGCATAGTTAATGCAAATTGACTATTGGTAAAAACAGTATAATCTCCTGTGTCTTAAGCTAGCCTGGGCTCAGATTTCATTGACGTTTCTGACTTTAAACAAGAATTACAATACAAATCGATGTATGAGTCAAAGAGATGATACAAGCCCGCCTGTCTCAGTGTGAGACGATTTGGATTTTAGAGCGCTACCAGCTATGCTAACCCCTCTAGCGTATGGAGGTACAGAGCATAGAGGGAAGTAGGGTGGGGTAGATGTTTACAGTCAAGTATTACTAGTTTTGGCGCCCTCTCTCTTTACAACCCTGAAATCGTATCTAGATTGGCTTTATTTAAATAATGTTTTGAATAAGTGTGTTCTAAGCCTCTGTAAATGCATTCACACCATGCCTTCTGTTTGTAGAATACGTTCAGCAGAACTGGATGAAGGATTCTCTATTTGGCTACCAGTTTCTAAACGGTGTCAACCCAATGGTGATCCGTCGTTGTTCGGTGTTGCCGGAAAACTTCCCTGTCACCGATCAAATGGTGTTCCTCCGCAGCGGGAAGAGCCTAGCAGAAGAGATGCAGGTGTGTGATTCCCCTGAATGGTGATCTTTGAAGGACTCAACATGCATTGTTGCTTGCACAGCACACCTCAACAAGCTCCAACACGCAACTATAGAATATGGGCATGTTGGGCAACACAAAATGTAATCCGACAGTCGATCTTGGTTTTCGATGCCGTTTGTTGCTCCAACTTTACATTATAGTTTGCTGTTATAGTACCATTATTCCACAAGTAAATACTGTAAATAACCAATGTAACACTATAACCAATAAGGTTGTACATGTACTTAATAAGTTATAAGGTTAAAGTGTAATTCCGGGGAAAATTGAACCCAGGGTCTTTTTCGGCATGAAGACCCATTAATTAAGCCCTCCAGACACTTTTTTTCGTAATCGAGTATAAGGCTTGCCCGGAGGAATGCAACAGCCCAAATGGCTTCTATGTTATTGGATAGGGGCAAAGCGAACGATTCCAAATCAGCATTTTTTAACCACTAATATTTCTCAAAATAGCATCAAACCTCTTTAGTATTACGACTAGGGTCCCTACACATAAAACTAAGCATCAACAATTTAGTTAGCGTACCGGGAGTTTATTTTAAAAGACTGTTTTCCAAGTCTGTGCCTTACCGGTAGGTCCATGGTTCCAGGAAATCGATTACCGGCTACCGTAAATAATATAATAGAGACACCTACAAATTTAAAACAAGTATCAAGAGGGAAGAATGTTCAGTTAAAATGGTTGGTAGCCGGTAGTCGACTTGTGTGGACTTCCTGGGAACATGGACCTACCGGTAAGGCACAGACTTGGAAAACAGCCTTTTTCAATAAACTCCTGGTATGCTAACTAAGTTCTTGATGCTTTGTTTTATGTGTAGGGACTAGTCATGCTAGTGCAGAGGTTTGGTGCTATTTTGAGCAATATTAGCGGTTAAAAAATGCTGAACTCGAAGCGTTCGCTGTGCTTAGCCAATAACATGGAAGCCATTTGGGCTGTTACATTGCTGCGGGCAAGCTCTATACTCGATTATCAACGTAAAAAATTGTCTGGAGGGCTTATTTTATGGGTCTTGGTGTTCATTGCCGGAATTACACTTTAAGGGTTAGTGGTAAGGAACGCTTGGAATAGGCAAAAATGTGAAGTGCCTTAATTTATATTAAGTACATAAAGTAACCGGTTAATACATCATTTATTACATGTGTAAATTACACTTAATGTTAAGCGTTACCTTTTTATTTTATTTTATATAATCATACTACTAGCAGACCTGTCGGTCAAGTTGCTCCTCCACACCTGGTCCAGTGCGCATTTGCCAGGCAGCCCGCAGCTCACACACACACCGCACACACACACAGACACCGCATACACACACACATCGCACACAAAAGCAAACGCGCACACACATTTGCGGACGCCGAAGTTGCAAGACAATCAAGATAACGGCCCCACCGTCGACACACTCCAAGCTACGACGTTCTTCATTTAGACTCTAGAAATTGCAATAAAGAAGTGAGGGACAATTTCACAACGCATCGGCTTGTCGTTTATTTCATCATCCAAAAATCTTTAAAACATTGCGCCGACCGGCATATCAACAAACAAGTCGTGCGATCTTAAAAGACAGCGTCCCATAGCACAGAACGAAAACATGTCAATAACACAGTATGGTGAATTATGTCTATAGAGTCCACCACAAGACTAGACTTTGTTGCTACTCTCCGCCTTGAGCCTCCCGCAATGTCTTTACACTTTTTTGCTCAAATTTTATATTACTCTCCTACTTGAGCAGCACGAAATGTCTTGTGATATTGATACCCTTCCCCCCTGCCGACTGTTTTAGTTGTTTTATTTTTATAATGTTTGTGTGTGACTGTATAGGCTACTACTGCCTGTCTTGGCCAGGACACTTGAAAATTAGATTTGTAAGCGCAATGACGTATTCTTCTGGTTAAGAATAAAAAAACATCTTAAACACTCACGTCAGGTCGGCCGCAATCTTGCCCTCGCACCCGCCCCTTCTCCCACTCCCCCTCCCCCACCAAAGTCTGTGCTTTATTTCACTATGGCTGCTTTCACACATACGTGTAAGTCCTGATATTCTCTTGCTATTCTCTTGATGGGCCGTATGTGTGAACAACAAATCCTGACATTTGTACGCTGAAAATGTCCCGAAGAAATACTACCCTTGAGGTAGTAATTTCTCCGTAGGAAATGTAAATCATCTTACATGTGAATGAGGAGTAGAAAGTCGTATTTATCACACCACTTCAGTGGGCGTGTTGATGAAGACTCGGTCTGCATTTGCATGTCATTGACTAGCACCCTAAATGATAGTCAGCCTGTTGCCTTTTTTTCGCTGAATGGTCAAAAAATATTTGAATGTTGTCACTGCTTTTCAGTAGCCTGAACATCCAGACCAACATCTAGAAATATGTGGGGTCTGGCAACGAGTAATGCAAATAGCCCAATTCGAGGGGCGGCCCCAAGCTAAAAAATCTGACCGATAAAATATCGCTGCACGCAATTGGATAACACTACAACCAATCAGAACAATACAAGGGGTGACGTATCCAGAGCCCCATACGCTCAGCTACCAGCGGAGCCAACCGATAGATTAGACTCTTGTCGTATCGGGTCGGTAAAGTAGAAAAACGTCCTTCTTGCAAAGGAAATCTTTGAGCGCCGTCTTCTGTTCCTCTTTTAGAGGAAAAGCCAAGTCTAACTCTTGAATTGTAGTGGCCAAAGTCGTTTCAGATAGAGAACTGTTCATCCGTAGACACCTTGCAATATTTACTGATAACGGACTGATTCCGTTGCAGTGCTGTCGTCATCTGTTTAGCTCCATTCTGGCCCCCCTATATCAGATACACCGATGTGATTGGTTAATGTTCGGATCCAGGGGAATCGGGGAATGAGTATATTACTCATGCCTATGCTGCCTTAGCTGTTGTTACACTTAGTTTATTTCCCTAAGGTGCTTCGGTAAATTAACACAATTTTCAGTTTCAGAAGAAGCTGTTGTTACTATTTTCAACCATCCAATAGTAGTTACCATGCTAGAACGCACGCACATCGGAGGCAGAACTATCATAGCAGCCTAGGTTTGCAGGAACACCATTGTTGTAAAATATGTTACAAAAACATCCTAGTCATTTAAAACATGTTGTTAACTTATATTCCAACAGAACGGAAACATATTCCTGTGTGACTACAAACTCTTGGATGGATTGAAAGCCAACGAGGTTAATGGCAAGCAGCAGTACCTGATGGCCCCACTCGTCCTGCTCCACAAAACCCAAAAAAAGCTGTTGCCCATAGCTATCCAGGTAAGGGTTGATATTTACACTTCATTCAATCCCCAAATTATGGCTGATGTATGTAACTTCATGAAAACTTTTAGGAACTCCCAATGTCATCAAAGTGATTTTTTCAATTAATTCTGTGAGCTCTGTGCCTTTTCTATAGTTGAAGCAGGAACCATCAAAGGACAACCCCATCTTCTGTCCTGCCGACTCAGTGTACGACTGGTTGTTGGCCAAGATGTTTGTCAGAAGTGCAGATTTCCAGGTCCACCAGCTTAACTCCCACCTCCTCCGTACTCATCTTCTGGCAGAAGTCTTTTCTGTCTCAATCCTGCGTAACCTGCCCATGGTGCATCCGCTGTACAAGGTGACCATCGTTTTGTATAATCTCATAAACTCTCCATCTAAAATGTTAATTAAATGAGCATTATAGAAAACCTTTCAATATGATGCATCTGAAAAAACATATTTTGTTTCCCTGTTTTCGGCTAGCTCCTGGTTCCAAACACTCGCTACACCCTCCAGATTAACTTCCTAGCTCGGGAGCTACTCATATCTGACGGTGGATTTTTCAATAAGGTAGGGAGCCGACCGTGTGTATACATGTTGTTGCCTTAAAGAGGAACCGTCGCATTCAGCTATTTACTTGTATAAGAGAGAACCACTTCATATTAGTGATGGGTCGTTTGTGAACGAATCAGTTTGAAGGAACGACTCTTTAACAAGAACAAACTGACCTTATTCAACCTTTCAGTTCTCTCTTGTTAGTCTCTATCGTTCATTCTCCTAGACTCGACTCCCACTCGCTGTTCACTGTGTTAAGTTAGCAGAGTGGTGAAGAGGGACTGGCCTGGGCAACAACATCTAGATTCCGAACATGAAGCACTCCTCAGCTGAGAGGAACTTGGTTGTAATGTTGCGTGTTAATTGATGACCGTTTGCACGATCGTACGAGAATGAGGGAGGAGCTAAGTCTGACTGACTGAGCTGAGAACCGTGCATTCCATGATACACCGCGACCGGAAACGCGACTGAGTGATGCTGACCGATTCCTCTAGGTGAACTGACCGACACGAACTGAATCAAGGAAAAGATCATCACTACCTCATATGCCTTCTGAGACAAAGATTGGGGTCTGCAGTAACTCTGCTAAATAGTTGGACCACAGGGTAGGAAGCCGTAGAAGGCCTACTCTCTTATGTTAGGAACTAGCCAGGCATGGCAGAACCCCTTTAATGAAGAGATAGCATATGCCTTATTTCATATACATTTATGAAAAATTTTCATGTCTTTGTGATATTGTACCAGACCTTTGGATTTATTTGTCATCCTTTCCACCCTGATGGTTAGTGTCACAATGTAATTGCTTCCCAAGTTCACCGCTTCTGGTGGAGAGGCTATGCAAATGATTCTGCAACGAGCCAATTCATCTATAACCTACACCTCGCTCTGCGTTCGGGATGACATCAAGGAGAGAGGGCTGGAGTCTGTGCCCCACTTCTACTACAGAGACGATGCTTTCCAGATTTGGGACATCATCAACAGGTAATAGAAACACTTGTAGAACATTAAAACGGTCAAACTATAGACATAAACCAGTGTACTACGTTTACTGTACAATAATAGCCTAATAATGAATTGTTAGCGCTGAACATCGAACCGGCTCTTGAAAAGCTAAACATATGCCAGCCTAACCGTACGTCCACACCAGGAGCGACCAAAGCGTCAAAGACGCTCACAAAGTTTCGCTGCGAATATTTCTGTTCACAAAAGATATATCCCTTGTCATTTATCCCTCGTCTTGTCATTTAATGTCATTAAACTGCAGTCATTTAATGTCCTCAAAGCATAGGCCTATATTTTACAATAACATTGTCGATTTTAAAATAATAAACACAACAGCTTGTTTTTGGAAATATTTATTCAATTTAACAAATCAGCAAATGTTGATAAAAGTGCACAGGTGGGAACTTAACAAACAAAGAAACAAACTTGTGTACATGTGAAAGAGAACATCAAAAGAAAGTTGTAAAATTGGTGTGTGGGTGTGTGTGTGTGTGTGTGTGTGTGTGTGTGTGTGTGTGTGTGTGTGTGTGTGTGTGTGTGTGTGTGTGTGAATGGCATGTGAGGGAGAAGAACAAGGTGCAGCTGACAGCACTGCGAGGGTAATAAGCTTACTATTACACCCCTCACAATGTTGTCAGCTGCACCCCGTTCCCCTCATCCCACATGTCAACCTCACGACAATTGGTCTCGTACACCATCCTGTACATTTCGAACTTTAGACCCTCTATAGTCTTAAGAGACAGCTTTTTTAAATCCTCTTGGAGGCTTCGAAAGAATAGTGAGTCAGAGTCCTCTGGAGGACTCGGACTCACTACTCGATTGCTAACAGCCTCTGTAGCTGTGATGAGCCTCTCCGCATCAAGAGCATCACGAGTCTGGTCTCTGCCTCGTCCTGTCTTTCTCCTGCTCTTTTCTGCTGCCTGCTCCTCGGCCTGTGGTGCTAGCTGGTCAGCGGCCTGTGCTCCTCCTGGTCCTCGACCGGTGCTCTCCCTGGTGCTGCCTGATTATCTACCGGTGCCTCCTGGTCCTCGACCGTTGCTCTCCCTGGTGCTGCCTGGTCTGTGTCCTCCTCACTCTCACTCTCACTCACTGGCCCTGCCATGTTGGTCTGGCTATGGCGGTCTTCCATGAATGGATCTATGAAGGCCATTATGCGGGCATACTTCCATGGCTTCCCTCCACCTGCCCCTGCCCCACTCCTCCTCCTTTCCTTTTCCTTTTTCCTATTCTTCCTGTAGGTGTCCCTGAGACCCTTCCATTTCTTGATGCACTCATTAATTAACTATTAACTATTGAACACAAAACAGAAAACACAGCTGTCATTATCATTATATATGTCACTTACAGCAATATATTGTTTCACCTCTTATGTAAAATTAATTATTGTAAGTTGCTTTGGATAAAAGCTAAATGGTCATTTGTCAGCTGTCTATCCTCAATTAAACCGCATTGAAGTGACACGTTTATTCCGTGCATTAATTTGCATTATTATGGGTGCATTATTCCTTTGCACAACGTATTATTCCTTTGCACAACGTACGTATTTTCGATATTTGAAAACGATATCGTCCCATTCAGAGCAAGGAAGATTAGTATGCTAGGATCTCGGTTAGCAGGCATGTATGGCGCCTATTTTACAATAATCTCAAACGTTTCATTAACTCACTCACTCACCAGACCAACCAACCACGGGTGACACCTCCGCCCAGGCCATAGCCTTGGCGTTTCCCTAACCCTGAACTGAAAAAGGGTTGGGTCGTACAACACCGGGTGCCCAGTTACAGCCGCGATTAATACTTCAGCCGACATTTTGTTCAGTGAGTGAATAAAGGTAGGTAGGAACCAAGGTGCCTGCCGGTGTTCCCTGGGATCCACGCAAGCGAAGAGCGTCTACATTCCGATTGGCTGTCATTGTTTGGCCGCTGAATCGCGTCATAGTAATTTGCATAAAGTTAAAAAGTTGTCAACTTTTTTTTGACGCTCTGGTCGCTCAACTTTGGCCGCTGGTATTGGTCGCTTTGGTCGCTCTCTTGCCCATAGAAAGTGAATGACTTCCGGCAATTTGGTCGCTCAATTCGCTTCTGGTGTGGACGTACAGTAATAATTGTAGGTATTGGTTTCAACGGTAGCCTATTGTTAAAGCTATTGTAGGTATGATTTGGGGGAATATTTCTCACACGGTCTACTGTGAGTGAGTTTCATTGGCCAATTAGCAGTAGCAGAGATATTCCATTTGCAAGTTTCACAATGAGGCCCACTCCTTCCGACCAATCAGAGAGCCTTAAGGAGAAAGAGCGTAACCCCTGGCTCTCAATCAACTATGTGCATGCGGTTCCAGGTTCTGTATCATAAACCTGGTCGAGGGGAAAAGATGTCGGAGTCTCGTTCAATGTGAAAATATATGCACTGCTGCTACACTGGTCCATAAAAATCACCAGGGTGGACTGTGGTTCAGTCTGTCGAAAAGGGGGCCTGAGAGGTGTTGAAAGAACTGAATATCCAAAACACTTTGCAAATTTAAAAAATCAAGGGGGGGTGCTAGTGGGGGCTAAAGCTCTTCAGCCCAGGTTATAGGAGTTTGCAACCCTCGTTCCCCATAATAAGCACGACTCTGATAGTTGCCTTTATAAACACACACACACACACACACACACACACACACACACACACACACACACACACACACACACACACACACACACACACACACACACACACACACACAATAATATATGAAGATATGAAGATATCAGAATGACTTATAACAAAACTATGAAATCATATTCTACATTTGCGTAAGTGATGATGACCGTTGCTGCTTGTTGTGTGATTTGATTGGTTTATTCGTATCATATTGTAGTGTGTAGTATTATTTTTTATTGTTTGTTGCATTAAAATGTATTAGCACCTGCTATAAACAGTCTAGCCCCCCGTAGCTCCCGCCATTTAATTCTGCGGCACTGCTACTCTACGTGTATGATACAGGTTTGTTCAGGGAGTGCTTGGCTACTACTACAAAGACGACTCTGATGTCCAGCGAGACACAGAGCTACAGACCTGGGTTCTGGAGATCTTTGAACATGGATTCCTTTCACGGCCAGAATCTGGTGAGCTTCAAGCAAAATACATTAATTCATTGTTAGGTGGTCGAAAGAAATACATAATTATATTGGGAATAAGCATACTGCAGAACTAATCTTCACTAATCAAAGTAACATTTTCTTTAATATAAAAATGTATAATTCTCAGGAATCCCTCAAAGATTGAACACTGTAGCTGAGCTGGTGAAATTCGTCACCATGGTGATCTTCACCTGTTCTGCCCAGCACGGTGCAGTCAACAACGGCCAGGTCTGATTTTTTCACTAAGCTGAATCATTATTTTCGTCCCTTCTTGGCAATTAATGTTTTTTTCAGATCCACTTCTTTTGAGTATTTGTCCAAAATTTGACAAAAATGTGAACTGAGGACGATTTATTTTTAGTTTGACTACGGATCATGGATGCCCAACACTCCAGCGACCCTACAGCGCCCCCCGCCGACCACCAAGGGAACTGCAGATGAAAGCTCCCTCCTGGAAACTCTCCCTGATGTCAACGCCACCGTTCATGGCATGTCTATAATGTATCTGCTCAGCAAGCCGTCCAGTGATTTTGTAAGTTGTCATGTATGCAGAATATATACCTTGGATTGAAACTTGAAACTTTTGGATTTGCAAGCAAAACTTTTGGATTCGCCAACAAAACTTTTGGATTCGCAAACAAAACTTTTGGATTTCCAAACAAAACTTTTGGATTTCCATTAATATTTTCACATTTATTTTACTTGCAATGAAACATTTTTTAATTGCAGTGTGGAAAGTTTTGCTCTCAAACCTATTCTGTTTGATTGCATCATAAAGACAGAAATCTACCTCCATAGTTGGCAAGTGTGAAACGGTGGACGCGCACATCCTGCTTGAATGCCTGAATCGCTTGTAGTAGTAAACACGCAAGTGAGGCGGAAGGTTGTTTGTTGACGTCAGTTCAAGACGACGCCACTGATTGGTCAAATTTGCGGGAGAGCTGCGGTGGTTGGTTAACATTACAACACCGCACTCAATTTGCGGTGATTGGTTGATGTTGCGTTAAAGTTGCAAATCGCAACATAGCGAAATACTGGAGGGTCTGACTATACTATGGTAGTTTGGCTATTGCCTGACCAAGCTCAATCGTAGATTGCAGATTGTCTGGGGAAGCTGCTGTCATTTTCTTCAGCACAAGAGGCGTGATCAACGGGCCTAGTTCAACTGACTCTGTACGCGATTGGCTCTTGCCGTCGCTTCGCTGTCGTATCGTCATTGTGTTGAACCAGCCAATAGTGCGCAATGTGGAAAACGAGCTTGGTGATTGGCTCCCGCCAAAAGGTATCAGAAAGAAATATATTGCTCTTCTCCAGACCCTTGTGCTGGGCGAACTCAAATTGCTGGCAGAATGGGCGGGGCTACCCAGTCTAATTATATGGTATTGCCCCGAGTATCTTATTCAAGTATTTAATGTATACTTAGGCTTACTCCCTGTCATATTTATAGTGTGATGAGTAAAAATTATCTTCTGTATGTGTTATATTCAATGTCTTATTAATTAATGTGCTCTGTTGGTCTATGCATTTGTGTGTGTGTGTGTGTGTGTGGTTGTGTGTGTGTGTTTGTGTGTGTTATTATGTGTATTTAACATGTGTTCATCCCAACAGGTGCCCTTTGGCCACTACCCTGAAGAGTATTTCTCTGAAGTAGTCCCACGCCAGCAGATGCACCTCTTCAAAGGGGAGCTTGGACTTTTAAATTCAAAGATTGAAGCCAGAAACTTGGGTCTGAAAATCCCGTACACGTTTCTGGACCCAGTGTTGCTGGAGAATAGCGTAGCCATCTGATAGCATGAGCTATGGGGGGCAGGAGGGTCTGGTCCTGGAGGTGGACTCCCAGCTGAAGGGTTGGGTTCAAACTCCATTGTCCACACTACCTTCTTCCTACTATGCAATATGAATAATTATCCGAGTATTTTCAAGAATCATTTAATTCTTACATTTTTAGAACTGTGAGGAACATATCTGATAATGTGTGCAAAATGTTTGTTCCCCTGAAATTGTTGGTTCCTGCAAAAATGTAACATTAGGCATGTGTAGTACATTTGAAACACTCAATTGTGAATGCTTCTTTACTTCTGCTTATGTATCTCCTGCACCATTTTCAATTTCACTATGATGCATCACTTTTAAATCCAAAACACAAACACATTCAACATTTCTTCAGTGGTTCGTTTTAATTAATTGATTCATTGTTCTCATGCTCTTCATACATGTCAAGACAATCCACAGGTGTCATGCCCAGTAAGTACCCTGATATAAAGCGTGTCCCAGTTTGCGGGAGTGCGCATGCATTCAGGGAAGGGGGAGCTACACATTACTATGCTACGATTTAACTTAACAAAATTATAAGACACATTTGGATTGTTTGATTTATCTTTTTAGTTTTGTACTTTCATCAACAAGGCAGCGAGGTAACACTTTGCTTATTGCTCAGAATCAATGCTTCTTCTCTAACCTTTGTATTATTAATTGCAATGAATTGAGAATGTTTACTGGAAGGCAATGATGTTTTTCTTTCTATCATTTGACAATGCTGATATATTTCTTAGTCATCCTTTGTCAGGTAAGGATTTTGTCAATTTATATTCCAGTTCGATACTGTAAAATCAAGATGCTATTACTCTCCTCACTTATATTTACTTAACTCAAGTTTTACATTTAACTGAAGGAGGCATTGTAAACCACATTTGGTTTTTTTAATCTACTACAAATTTAAGCCTACCTTATGATATTGTAAAGGATACTGAATTCAACCTTCTTGAAGGGTAAATAATAAAAAACGATCATGATTACAATGTATTGCATTTATATATCCCTTTTCCTTAAGCTAAGGCCACACTGCATGCGTTATTCAGGTTAAAAAACGTGCATAACGAGCCTAACTTGACGCTTGATCATTGTGTGTCACAAAAATGGTTCAACGCGCCTGTGGCTGCACTGGATTTAGGAGTCCGAGGTAGGAAACCCAAACGCCGCCGTGTTTGGGTGCATGATAGAGTTTAGATCAGGTTAGATTAAATAATCTCGGATATAAATAACAATAATCGGGTTAAATAACTTCACATGGGGTGTCAGCAGTCGGTTGCACCAGCAGAACGTAAAGCCGATCATAAGTTCGGGTGTAAAGTCCGCCTTAACCCTACGCTCGACGTAGCTAGTGTCACACTAAAGGTGTTCTAAATTTTGGTTGCACCACCATAACTTAAGTTGTAACGTTAAAGGCGGCCGCTTGCTTCAGCGTTGGTGTTACGTTGTTGCGCAAAATTTACTCAAAGCAATTCATGCTCCCTTTTAGGTTGCGCGTGTTGCCAAGCAATTTACCGCCAGAACAGTAGGTGGAGTAATATGTGGAGTAAAGTTTTTCGTTGAAGACGACCTCGAGAATGACGTCTTTGTCTGTGGGAGTCGTTGGTTTGTTTATGTGCCAGATCGTGTTCTCCCCATACACAGTGAATGATGGCAACAGACAGAGGAACAGGGGTGATGAAGTTGTTGATCATTGGGGTTGTATAAATGTGCATATCTCTCTATCTGTCGATTCATCTTGATGTCGGTGGCTCTTGATGTTCTTGCTGTATGAAAATCGAAATGGAAAATCGTCCTTGCCTTCTGGCTTTTAAAAATGGCGGTATGAAAACAGGAAATGTGATACTCCAGACAGGAAGTAGTAACCAGACCAGCAGACCAATCACAGCCTTGTAGGCTGCGCGGCTCGCATAAAAGCTTACGTAAAAAATGACGCAAGTCTAGAAAAATCGCCCGACGCACGCAAGACGTGAGAAGTCGCACAAGGGGTGCGCAAGGGCGCGCAAGGGCCTCTTGCGCTTGCGCTCACGTAACTTATATATATATATCGCGCATATAATTCAACATCATCATAATAAAGAAATGGATCGATACGGTCACGGACAATACGTTCCCGGCGCAAATCGCATTAAAACTCCTCTTCCCATTGCTCAAAACGAATAGCCATCTTTACCCTGCGTTAGTGTTGAAATCTTTTTTACGTTTTTTTCTTTTAACGGTTCTTTATCGTTAGTATGGAACTTACACCAGCTAGAGGGGAGGTGTAAAAGATGAGTTATAACTTAGTGTTACGTTGAAACTATCTGCTTGGTGCAACTGCTATTTTTTTTGTAGAGTGTAAAGTCGAACGTTTGGGTGATTTACGTTCAACGTAGCCTAAAGTGGGACCTTACATTCTGGTGCAACCAGCTGCAGAAGTTAAACCGGACAGCGCAAAAAAAAGAACAAAGAAACCAACAAAAATGATTATTGATCAGTATGTTTTTGTATATAGTAGTTTTATAATAATTGTTGTAAATCGTCACATGAATGTTTTTTGTTGTAAATAGTTTTATTGTTATATATGTTTTATAATATACAAATACATTAGTCAATACAAAAAAGTTAGTTAGGGTTTTAATAAATAGTTCAATAAATCAATAAATATGTTAATAATAATAAACAATGTGTTAAATATAACAGAACATAAGTTATTTGTCCACCAAAAGCTCCAAAATTGAGAAAAACCTATCCATTCTTTCCCTGCTCTCCTGGGCTCTTCACTCCTCTACCTCCCTTTGTAGCCTCATGTCCTCTTTTATTAACTGGAACATTTACATTTTACATTTACATTTAGGGCATTTAGCAGTCGCTTTTATCCAAAGCGACTTACAATAAGTACATTTGTCATAAGAAGTGCATCAATATATCGCTGTCGGTACAGAAAGGATGTTCATAGAACCAAGTGCAAGTACCACAATCGCTAGGCTAATCAATTCCCCATGTTACAGCCATGATAGCAGCTACTGCAGTTGCTACACAGTTAAGTACTATAATACAATACAATACAATACAACACAGTGTACAATGGTGGCCAGAAGGGGGAGGGTGGCTATGCAGAGTTGAGGTGGACTCTGAACAGGTGAGTCTTGAGTCCTTTTCGGAAGATAGTGAGCGACTCTGGAACATGTCTTCCTCCGTCCCTCTTTCTGGACCTTGGCCCTCGCTGTCTTTCCTCCTCCTGATCCTTGTCCTCCACCTTCTGATCCACCAATGCTGTACTTGCTGTACTTGGCCCTGGTGTGTTCTCAGGGATGGAGGCAATTAGGACAGGGGGGTTGGTGGAATGCCTCTGTCCCAATACCTTATCCATGAGGACAAACCAGGGCCAAGTGGCATCAGTGGGTTTCCCACCTACCCCCTCTCCTGACCCTGGATACTTGCAATCCTAAGGCAGAGGAAATCAATCATGGCAGTTAACAACAGCAGCATCAAAACAAATTTCAGCATGGTTAACTTGCATGGTTAAAACAAATAATGTATATTTAAAATGACATGTACATACTTTATATATTTTTTTAAATTGTCCCATTTTTTCTTTGCCTGCAGGGGAGTCACCTTCCCCTGCAGGCCTATTTTCTCCAGAATTGTCCTAAACACAGAGACATTATTAATCAGAGAAAACAAGAGACACATTTATCAATCATGTTAATAGCCCATGTTAACAATAGGCCATTTATAATACATATATTTGACCATCTTGTAAAGGTTACATTTAAATTAGCCCTCATGAAGCCCATAATAATAAGACAACCAGTAGAACGTTTGGGTGATTTAGTTCAACGTAGCCTAAGTGGGACCTTACGTTCTGGTAGTGCAACCAGCTGCTGGTGTGTTTCCAGTATCTGTAGTGTTGATCAGCAGAGATATAGAACCAGTAGAAGTCAAAACACCCTTTTTCTTTGTGTGTTTTTCTAGTGCTGTCTAGTACTGATGCGAGCTGTGACTTTTTTTGTCTTTCTTTCTTTAATAACCCAAAATAGGACATCGTAGTAAACGATTTCTGGGGATGTTGTATCTGTCCAGCTGTTTAATGAGGGCTAATTTAACTAACCTTTACAAGATGGTCAAATGTAGATACATAAATGGCCTATAATAATTTTTATAAACTAACTTACGATATAAATAAACAATTGTTTCCTTACCCCCAAGCCACACTTGCTGAGTATTTCACCCCGGTGAACACTCATCGTTCTCCCCCCTCAATAGAATAATTCGAGCAGTATGCTGCTGGCTCCCAAAACCAAAACCAAATGTTAGAATTAGTTTTGCTTTACACTACCAAACAAAAGCAGCTTAAATAGCAAAATAACCAAGTTAACTGTGTTATCAATCCCAACGTCTGTAACTTTACGGTCTGAAAACCAGGGTCCACAACCTGTGTTTGCGTTGGTCCATTTATCTAACGTTACAGAATAGCAAATTATCTATATAATCGCCACAATTTCGGTAAATATAACCATTTTGACCTCTTAAATTTGAAACTATAGGGCTTAACGGGTGTTCTTAGTTAACGTTACAGCGTCACTAACTAACGTTACCTTACTTATATTGACTATTACTTTAATGAAAAAAGTTTTAAGGGCCCTTGTTTTTTTTAACATTTGTATCGTTAAATACTCGAGTGACTAGAAACCAAATACTTACATTTAAGTGCAAAACTTAAATCAACATTCTCCGCCATCTCCATTGATTGAGTGCGCAATGAATCTTGGGAGGGATACGTTAGGCCGTGAAGGATCTTGGGATACGTTGGGCCGTGAAGGATACAGCCGATGCATCCTTCAAATCCGGGAAAAGAAGGCTGCATTCGTAGGCCGCATTTGAAGGACCCTTGGAATTGGGACAGCACTTGACGCAATCGGCGTCCTAGGAATTGGGACACAGCCATCGTCCGCCAAGACGTTGAGGTTGCTAAGCAACCAGAGACGCTGTCCATGCAAGGGAATTCGCTTTATTCACCTGGCGGACATTTTGTCGAACACAGAGCTTGCGTGTTGCTGACGGATGTCACAATCTCTGTGTTCGTCAATCTACTTATCGGCTGTGTCCCAATTCCTAGGACGCATCCTTCGAAGGCTGCATTCGAAGGATGCGTAAGTAAGTAAAGTAAGGTAACACAGCTTTACCAATCTGTGGTCGTCTCTTTCTCGGAGCCGAAGATATATCCCCCGCCGGCTCCGGCGGTGAGTATTCCCCAACTCCTCCAATAAAAGATAAAAGATAAAAAAGAAAATTATAATTTCTGGCGCCATTTTTGTTGGTTTCTTTGTTGGCTTATTTGGTTTCTTTGTTCTTTTTTTTCCGCGCTGGCCGGTATAACTTCTGTTAACTAACAGGTCAGGTCAGCTGTCAGGGTTGCGGTGACAGGAGCAGCGGGTGGTGGTCACGCAAGGTAAAGGGCGGTAACGGTTTGATACGTAAACCGGAAATGCTCCGTAGGCTAGACAGTCCCATTTCTTCGGCCTTCGCGGTCTACGTAGACCGCATCCTTCGAAGGACGCGGTCTACGAAGGATGCGTCCTAGGAATTGGGAGTCGAGTCTTGAAAACAAAATGGCGTCGACGGGTGATCTACTGATGGTATTGTGTGTATAAAATGTACTTTTGTAATAAACAATCTGTACACTTACAAAGTTCTCTAACCCTAACCCTAACCTCGTTTTATATGTTAAGACCCTTATTGTACTACCAAAGAAGTGTCTGGCTACTTCTAGCCTTTTAAATGGTTTAAAATAGCGATTTAGTTTTTACCATAACCACTGCCCCCATTGTTACAAGTTTATAGCGTTTTGATAGAATCGGCTAAAAACAGCCAACTGAAGAAAGCGTCTATATGCGTTTTTTGTGCTCCAAAACGAACGTTTCAACTCGTTATCATACAAAACATCCCAAATCCGTTTTACACCGGAATTCCCCTTTAACTGGGATAAGGCTGGAACCTGTTGAGTCTCTCTAAATCGACGCCACTTCGACCTGGGCGGGACTTTACGTCCTACGTCACTCGCTATGGGTTTGCATGTGTGCGCGTAGCCGTTTGTCTCAGGGATCTGTGCACAAACTCCCTTCCACTACAGATTACGAGCGTCAGTGTCGTACGCGATGGAGGGTGGGTGACATTCCTACAGTCTGTGATGATAGGCTATATTTCTACAAATTACTTAATATTACTAGCGATTAACATGACGAAACAACACGAACTAAGCTAACATTAGACTATAGCCATACCAGATAACGCCATACCAGCTAACCCTAACTATTTATATCAAACTCTGAACCATTTTGCAACAGGCAACTGTGAGTTGGTGCGTCTTATTGCTTCCCACGTCTGCGTCTTTCCCACTCCTGGCTAATAGTTTCAGCTTTTGTACTGTATATCAGAAATGATCACCCTGTACCACACTGCTGACTTGTTGATGTTTTGTGAGCACTCACGCATTTCTCTAGGTATCTTAAGTTTCCTACTGGAGTCATCAAAACTTTGAACTTTGTGTCTTACCCGTTACCCTAACATTAACCCCAGTAACATTTCTTCATCATAAACTACAAGTTACGCAAAATGGCATACAAACATCCAGTCCAATATGAAAGAAAAAAGCTAGCTTCATTAAGGAATCGAACCCCTTATCCCCGCATTAATGAGTTGTTCTCTGACCACTAACCCATCAGGTCTTAGTACATGCGATTCAAGAGTTAACCACTTGACAATCTTTAAACTTCGGTTGCCTAGAAATTGTAAAGACAGTGATGTGTGTACATTGTGCGAGTATCCGTCACTCGCGATGTGTGTGCAGTCCAAAATGAAAGAAAAGACCTTGCATCACTAGGGAATCGAACTCCCAATCATCAGTTGGTCGTTGGTAACTGTAAACAAAGAGATCGCATTTTGTTTAACTGCTAACTAACAAACGGGTTTATGCGTTCACTGAACAAAGATTATGGAAATAAAATACCACTTTTCCATCAGAAAAATCCTCAGAACCGTTATTACCAACCCATAGACACTAAAGCCAAAACCTTTCTCACATGCACACCCATCGCGAGTGACGGCTATGCGCACACATGCACACCCATAGCGAGTGACGTAGGACGTAAAGTCCCGCCCAGGTCGAAGTGGCGTCGATTTAGAGAGTCCCGAACCTGTTTGGAACTGGCCCTAGCACCGGCCCGGAACTGGCCCTAGCACCGGCCCGGAACTGGCCCTTGGTTATTTTTTGGTGTTAAAGCCCCAAAAGTGATCCCTAAATGCCAGTCCACTCGGTTCTAAACGGCCAAATTCATTGTCATGTTGATCGCCATCATCATCATCATCATCATCATCATCATCATCATCATCTTCGTGGTCGTCGTCCTCTTCATCGTCGTCATCATCGATGATGGCGATCAACATGACAACAATCGCCGGTGGGGAGAAGCCATTTTTCCATTGCCTGCTTTATTTATTGTAGGTTACAAAAAATAAAGAAAATGGCGGCATTGTTGTTATTGATTTTCTATCAGTTCATTTGCTGCCAAGTCCTCGTGGGGCAACTCGGGGTTGCGTAAATTGACACACACACACACACACACACACACACACACACACACACACACACACACACACACACACACACACACACACACACACACACACACACACACACACACACACACACACACACACACACAATTTACATATTGAATAAGTGGAAGATATTAAACTTTCCTCTTATTTTATTTTACTAATTTATTTGACTCACGCATTGACTTGTTCAGCTATTTCCTGCCAAGCTCTCTCTCGCGCTCTCGCTGCCGCGGCGGTATTGCTTTTTTTTGTTAAAATGGGTAACTGCTCGGCATTCACGTTCATTAGAATTTCCAATTCCGTGGGGGAAAAGTAACTGGATCTACGCTTTTGGTCCATGTTTGATCATGTTATCAGAGATCCATTGATGATGGCTCTTCATAGTCAACAGGCACGCCCTCAACCCATGGACATAATAAAGGATGGACCACGGACTGGAAAATAGCCGCCCATTCATTCCTATACAAACTGCTCAGAGGCGCATGGTAACATACAGGAGCGATTGGCTTCCGCGGTATGCGGCCAAGACACGTGGGCTAGTCCGTGACGTACCGGATGCAGAAATATAGAACTGATACCGTAATGCACCGCTTATTTGTCTTTGGATCTTTTGAATAAATGGATCAATACATGATGAATCACTATGATCGCAAGCAGAGGACCGTGAGAGTTATTGAGCAGCAGATGAACCAGTCCAAAAATCGGACACGTTAACGGAGCACTGAACTAGGCCCTCTCGGATGCCATTTGTTTCACTAGGACTCCTTTCAGCTGCACACCAGCGAGATAACGGCTAATAAAACGCTTGAGGTGGTGTTTTGAAAAGAAAAAACTTACATTTTTTTAGGACATGGCATGAAGGTAATTATGAGCCTTTGGTTGATATCCAGACATTTTTTGCGGAGACACAATCCTGTTCCCCACTTGTATTGGAGTGGACGGCGATATCTACTTCTGGGCCGCCTGAAATGACGGACCCCGTCCACAGCCAGCTTAAACAGCTGCAATACCAGGCTTGGCCTCTGAGCACTGGTGGATTGCGGAAGTATATGCCTATCCTGGGGGCCTGCCTCAACCCAGAGTGAACATACTCAGAGTTGATTAACCCAACGCTGATCACCTGAGGGGTGTTCCACGAACGGAGGTTTAACAAACACTGAGTTAACGCTGAACTCTAGGTTGATTGACCCTGTGCCGACCAACCCAGAGTTTTCGGTTCCACAGCAGCGGTTATGCATTAGTTCAATCAACTCGGGGTTGGTTAACACAGGGTTGTGCGCGTCCACGCCAAACTTAAAAAGACGTGATGTATGGATCATGGAAACCCTGATCGATATGGCGAAACGGGCCGCTTATTTCAATGAAATGGAACCCCAGGGCCCTGTACCACGAAGCTCGCTTAGAGGGTTAGCGAGGTATGTTGAGCTCCAAGCCTGGGTTAGTTGTACCACGAAAGTCGATCTCTTTTAGCGTCGCTGTATCACCATGGTGACTTATGCTCGCAACCAAACCTGGTCGGGAGCAGTTTTTCGGCTTAGTCTAGCCGGAGATCGGCTACTTAAATCGGCGTGCGCAGCTTCCTAGCCCCTCCTCTGACAATGGCGTCACCATTTGTGGGTGTTCCCGTGGACCCCGGCGCACTTCTCCGGAGACAAGGGTTTTACGGGACAGAACCGATCCCTTGGCATTGTCTGACGATATTCAGATTTCAGACTTTATTGTCATTGTGCAAACAACGAAATTGGGGTTCTTCATGAGAGATACAGATTCTCATCAGAGGGTGTTCGTTATTTGATCGTCCTTTTGGACCTTATGTAGACAATGATTACTGTTGCGCATTGTGTCTCAGTGACAGAGTGCTAGAGTGGAGGTAGCGCGTCAGTCTTGAATTCCTGCGCGGGGGGTTCGACTCCCATGTGACGCGAAATATATGTGAAGCTTAAAAAGTCCTAATTCTCATGCATATGGAATACTTATTCACTAAAACTTATGGAATTATATTTTTGTGCTTATTTCGAACTTCAACCCATATTTTCAAGGCCGTGCTGGCAACACATCTATGGGGGTAAAATGCATGATGATAGACCGGCGAATTTGAACCCCGGTGGCTGGCGTTCGGGTCTTATACTAATCCACTACGCTACAGCCGCTACCTCTCAGCGGCCAAAAACATGCGATACATTGCTTGAATAGGGTGTATTTAAAGTGAATTCCCTAAATGATAGAATAAGGCAGGATGGACGTTGCTTATGCATTTTTAAATCATCATCATTCTATTTGGATTAATGGCGAACAATTCTGCATTTGGCATAGTTATTTTACAGACAATATGCAGAATCTTTTCACTTATACTCATAGACTGCTTGATCTATCGTAAAGGTGAGAAAAATGACGCAAAAAACGCCCCTTTCACGTGAACGCGCACTGAACCTAAAGCGGAAAACCTGGTTCAACTAATTGAATCTAAAGTGAGCTTCGTGGTACCATTTAACTCTGATTGCGAGTTGCGGCTCTGTCGAGCCAGGTTTTCCCAAGAAAGCCTGGGTATGTTCAGCGAGCTTCGTGGTATAGGGCACAGGTTCTCCTGGAGAGCTATGACGAGGAGAAGGACATTATCACAAGAAAAGGGAACGCTAAAACCTCTGGAACCCGGAGAACCAAAGCCTGGCAGCGGATCGCTGACCGCGTAAATGCGTTAGTTACACGTCAAAAGCATGATCCTTAAAGGCACCCAGTGCAACTTTATGTAAACATTCAATGAAAAATAAACATTCAATTTCTAGTCTTTTTTACACGTAGTAAGTTTCAATAACTCCATACCATTACATATCGACATTCAAGGAGCAAAGATGAGACGTCGCTGTGTGGTGAGAACTGATAGAAAATCGTAAACAACAACAATCGCCGGTGGGGAGAAGCCATTTTTCCATTGACTGGAAGCCTGCTTTATTTATTGTAGGTTACAAAAAATAAAGAAAATGGTGGCATTGTTGTTGTTATCGATTTTCTATCAGTTCTCACCACACAACGACGTCTCATCTTTGCTGCTTGAATGTCGGTATGTAATGGTATGGAGTTATTGAAACTTACTACGCGTAAAAAAGACTAGAAATTGAATGTTTATTTTTAAGCCTCGAAAGTTGCACTGGGTGCCTTTAATATTTGAGCCATGAATATATAAATATCCCAGTTAAGCATTCTTAAAGATCCTACCACATAACCCCTTTCTTCTAAAACAATATGTACTCCGATTGCTTCCAAGCGGTCAGAGGATCAAGTATAAAAATGAAGTATAAAAAACATACAAACTGGTAAGCTTTTCCCACCATCGTATTGGTATAAATTTAAATAAGCAATTTTTTTAAGCCAATCGTGAAAAGGCCGACAGTCGGCAGACTGGATCTGGCCCTCAAATTGTCTTGACCCCGGTGGAGGAGCTGTTAATAAACATAAATTCAGGGCGCCCTGGCATGGAGGGGGTACTTGGAGGTACCTACCACCTCAGAGAGTCATGGGCCATACCCCACACTGGTTGAATGTAGGTTTTTGTGTTTTCTTGTATTTTAGATTTTTTTTGCCTTCGAAGTAACACATGCAAACCGTGTGCTTGCCACAGCGCATACTATTCCAAATGTTTCTTTTTTGGTAACTGGGTAGAAAACCTAAAAGTGACAATTCATCAACTTCACAGATCAAGATGGATCAGTGCTTGTAATGAAGCCGCCGGCTACGATCGAACATTCTCCAGTGGATGCAAGTCCGTTAGGACTATTTTATACTTTATGTTGTAAATGCCTCTCGGCATAGTACTCAGACAATATTGCTCTTTGTATGATAGGAGGCCGATACAAATCTTGGATGGGTCATCTGAAACGACTGTGATGTGCTCAGCATCTCCAGCATTATAGGCTAGATAAAACTACCATTTGAAAAAAACGGAGGGCTACGCAAATAGTCTGGAGTGAACTGAGGCCAGGTCCTCGATTGGTAGTGTTGGCTATGTAAGGCTATTTAAAGGTTGGGTACGCGATTTGCGAAACGCCAGCAGATTTTGAAAATACACAACTCAAGTCCTACCCCCTCTCCTTCAACGCTGACTCTGACTCCACCCATTCCAAGTACCTGGACGCGCAATCATGCACGAGCGCGAACAGAGATGCGCGAGAGCGAGCCAGGCTAGCGTAGGTTTTCGTTTAACAACATGGCACTACATTCAGCTGCAAATTGCACCCAGTACCGCGGGAAGTAGGGGTTTTGGGGGTGCTGCAACACCCCCTGTCCGAGGCCCTGTCTTATCACAGAAAACGATCATTTCTAAAAACTCCGGCCAAAGTGGAGATTTCTGAAAACGCCGGTTATGTGTTGTCGTATCAACGGGGAGAAACGGGATTTTAGGTTCTGAAGCGTCACATTATGCACCAGGAAATGCTTAACGTCATGTGAGCATCCGCTGTACCGTATTGGTCCGAATATAAACACAAACCCCATTGTAATACGACCTATATTTGGAAAAAAAATTTGAAGACCAGATCTTGATTTCATGAATAAATCAATTGTATTAATTGAAATAATATACGAAAATAAAAAGGCATAGAATAAAACACTGCATTGCCACTAAACAGTAGTGCAAATAGGCCGTACTGATGTGTACACCAAAGACTTCCTGACACTCCTCTGCCCCGCTGTGTTCGCTCTGGCTGTGGTCGCTCCGAACTGTTTCGGCCCGTGGCAAAGCGAGTCATCCTCGCTGCTGTCCAAGGCATGTTGAGACGCAGCATTTATTTAATGCTCATATGTCCTAGTGCTGAAAAAAGGTTATATGAAAAAGTGTGAGGGTAGCGGTGGTGCGCTAAACTTGTTCTGTGAGCAGCTGGATGTGAACCATGGTGTGAAGGAAGTGAACACAACGATCGATTTTCAACTGTGCGCGCATGCACTGGTGTAATTGAGCTGCGCTGCTATATCTTTTTTTTATCAATGTGACGAGTTGCGAGTCTAGTGCAGGCCGGGTTTTTTTTCCCAGCACCCCCTGCTGAGAATACGTTCTCGCGGCTATGGTTGCACCAGATGTTATAAACATTAAACGGTCACATAAATCATTACTATTTTTAGAAAATGTTTGTTTCATATAATTGTATTGGAAGTCCTGGTTTTCACTAGGGTTGCCGCGGTGTGGACATTTTCACACCGAGTAATACACTCGTCTCAACACCGGTATTACCGAGTATAAACGGTATAAACTTTGAAACTAGGTCAACCCAACCCAGTCGCCAAGAAAAAACGTCAGTGATGTACGTTTCCATGAACACTGGATACGTAGCATTTCAACGTAAAAAATAGCGTGTTATACCTACAGTATCCACGTGTGCCGCTGTGGAGGCGGGTTTCGGGGTTTGGGTTTCACGGCTTTCGCGGCAAATTGTGGACACGATTGTTTAGGGGGGGGGGGGGAGACTGTTGTTGACCGGGGAGGGGGGGGGGGGGGGGGGAGACACGTTTGTTGAGGGGGGGGGACGACACACGATTGTGGGGGGGGGGGGGGACGACGACACGTTAGTTGAAGGGGGGGGGGGACACGTTTGTTGAGGGGGGGGTGAGACACGTTTGTAGGGGGGGGGCACGCTCGACAACGAGAGTTGGTTTTTATTGAACTCTCGACAACGAGAGTTGGTTTTTATTGAACGAGACTTCAACACGGAACAGCTGCGCGAAACGATGGTCACGTCACTCTCGGTGACGGTGTCGACAATAATGAACACACGGACAATGTTAATAGAACAACACACAACCACATAACATCCCGAACCCATTAACCCCACTTAATCCTAACAACAAAACAAGTTAACAAAAGCCCCATTTGTCAACTGAGAACCCCAATTCCCAGAATCCCCCGCGGCTCCGGAACACGGCGTAGCTTATATTAATCTTTATTATCTGAATGGGAAATGCAATATTTTAGGACAGATACACCATTAAACGCGTTTCTAATGACATTTCTAGCGAGAAATGTACATTTTCCTTACATAATCTTCAGTCAGTGAATGTGTATGATCTTTATTAATCTTTATTATCTGAATGGGAAATGCAATATTTTAGGACCGATTCACCGTTAAACGTGTTTCTAATAACATTTCTAGCGAGAAATATACTTTTTAATTGCATAATCTTCAGTCAGTGATTGTGTCTGATCTTTAGTTTTATAGTTATTAGGAGTTGATCGGCTCGCTCGCATGTTTCAACGACGTCAGGTTGCTTTCGCTAAACTAGCAGCTCACGTGCTTCCTGCGTTTGTGTTATTAAACTGTTACTTTATGTAACTTTTAATGATATCATCTTGTTAGAAACACGTATATCTGAGAGCCAACCCAGTCGCCAAAAACATACCTACGTTGACAGTGTACGTTTCGTGAACACTGGATTACGTCGCATTTCAACATAAAATAGCGTGTTATACACACACACACACGCACGCACATGCACAGACACACACACACACAAGCACACACAAGCACACACACGCACGCACAGACACACAGACACAGAAACAGACACACACACACACACACACACACACACACGCACACGGTGCATTTCGCTGCTAAAACAACAACAAAAAAATATTTCCTCAAATATTATTACTTTCAAAACGTTGGCCAAAATGGCGAATAATATCTTTTTTTTTTGGGATGCTTCCAGGACATTTTGGGTGGATTTTGAACGGTATGTGGGGGGCACGTTTTTTGCAGGACCTGGCAACCCTGCGCTGTTGCCCGAGATCTGGATCCACCCCGGCGTGGTGCTGTCTCCTTTTGACCTTTTGACCCCAGACTTCTGGGGGAATAGCTGAATCAATTCATTAGTCAATCAGAAGCATGTAAATATCTTTCCGGTGGGGTAAGAGGACGAACAAGGTGTCCTTCAGCATCTACGCTTCCAGGCGATTGCAACGGTGCCACACATGAGCATATTCGAACATGTTTAATGGTAGTAATTAGCTGTCGAAATTGGAGGCCTTAATCAATACTGAGCAGCTATTGATTTGCTTCCCGATAAAGATTTGTCACAAATGACATGTTATTTAGCATCTACACGTTGAGCTGAGTCCAATGACACCAAGAACGACACTCTAGCTAATGGTAACATGTATTTGACATGGTACACCTAGGTCTAGGACATGATCTCGGTGTAGCAAGAGGCCGAGCTTGATCTCATTGGACTCAGCTTAACGTGTAGATGCTAATTAACATGTAATTTGTCAAAAATCTCCATCGGGAAGCAAATCTATAGCTGGTCATTATTGATAAAGGCCTCCAAAATCGACAGCTAATTACTACCCCGAAACATATTCAAATATGATCATGTCCAATATGCATATCTGAGAATCAGGCCTCTCTTCAATAATGACAAAATGTAATGAGAGAAATACAGATTCACTTTTTGTTATCTCATAAGCGGCGTGGTGCCGGCTCCTTTTGACCTTTTGACCCCAGACTTCAAAGACGTGGCCACAGGCCAGCTGTGTCTACACACCTTTAGCCACAAATGTACACCTCCATCCCACAAAAAATGGGGACTAGAAACTAACCTCTGTCTTATGTACATTTACTGTACTGTTGGAGGTCACGCCCCTTTGCCGACCTTTTCGAGATAGCTAGGTTTGAAGAATGTAGGACTTTTGCTTACGTCGATTTGCGCTCGTTTTCATCGTGACGACGGTGTTGTCGGGGGGCGACGCGTACGTTTCCGGTGTCTCTTTACTTGAATGTAGGTGCGCTCAAGGGCTGCTTGCTGTGCTGTGTACTATAGAAGGTTTATTTTTCTATTGTTTTATAGTACAGCCACAACAGACAGACACAAGCCCCGAGGACTGGAATTATTTTATTAGTTGGACGAAAAATGATACGACCTTGTATTGAAATGTTGAAGACATGACGGTATGTTATTCTTGTTTTACATATTTTTATTTCCGAATGCACAATCCAAAAATAGGACGTTTGAAAACAAAACACAAATGATTGATTTGTTTTTAGTTTTTTATTACTTTAGCCCCAAAATAATAATAATAAAATGAAGTAAAGTGCCTATTTGGAATTGATTGTGTGTGAAAATGAAGTTTATTGTACGAGTCCCAATTGACACTAACTGAAAAAATATTTTGGAACACGAAAAAACGTTTATAATCATTCCGTATTTTTATGTTTAGAGATTTGAATGGCTGTTAAATTCTTACTAAAAGAGAACTCAACCAAAGCTGGAGGTCACATTACAACAATGATATGACCATGTTTTTACAACCACAGTAATTGAGTGCATGGCTGCCGGCATCGCTGGGATTGACTGCAAGTTAACGGAAATCAAGAGACATGGCCTTTGGAACTGCATGCAGCCGTGGGTTCTCGTCTGTGTACAGGCCCTCCCTGAAAAGACACTGGAAATAAATATACGTCTTTATAACATCACTGTGTCCGTGCTTTTTATCCAGTTCATCTGCCTTTTTGCAACAAAAATAAAATCCCATTTGACATCTGTTGTTTTGGCGATGTCTAAAGTATCCTACCCCTTAATTAACACCCAATTCATGAAGGCTCACTGCTAAAATAAGCACTCGTTTGACATGTGTGTATATTTGTTTGCCGTTTCGATTAAGTCCACAACCCTTTACACAAAATTCTTCGTCATTTAAAAAAAATAAAAATAATTTGACATGCCTTTATTTTGGGCGTATCAAAAAACAGCATACATTTCCTACTATTACAGCACTCATTTTGCAAATCAAATTATTGGGGAGTTGGGGTTGGTAACAATCTTACAATTTTTTCATATCCAGCCATCTGGCTATATGTGGGCCATGGATCTACTCAGGCAATTCACAAACAGGGTTGTGAGGTGGCAGAACGTTTCTCAGCACTTTCGTGAAAATTTCCATGGTAATACTATTACGATTACGATTTCACAAATGTGTGTACTAAAAGTAGGCTTCTGTATTTAAGTAAGGCCGGGAAATACACACAAAATTTGATTACGGATCTTGGAACATATTTTGGTTCAATGAAAACAATTCCTCTTCTATCATATGTGCATTGCATTCTTTTAGGATGTTCAGCCGTCAGCAGGATGTTGAAGGGGGTTCAGATCAGGCGAGTTTGCTGGCAAATCAAACACAGTATTAATGAACCAGACTGAGAGACCACTAAATGGCTTAGGAAACCTTTTCAGGTATTTTGAGGTAATTAGCTGAGTAGAGTGTAGAGTGTTACAATATTGGATTCTTTTTTAATATTATAATTTTTAATTATTTTTTATAAAGTTAATGAATTGTGGGTGTTCGAGAGCTGTAAGCAATAATGGAATGAATGAATATATGATACATGAGTTTCACTTTCTAAATTTAATTATTTAAATTAATCAACTTTTCCACAATATTCTAATTTATTAAAAGATGCACCTGTTAGTAGGCTACACGTTTTCTTCTCCAATAACGTAGCCAAAGGAAAAACCTTACAGCCTTTACCAATCACAACAGCATTTTATGCATTCCTTATCATAGTTTCTGTTTAGGAATAAACAGGGTTTAAAGTTGTGTACTGAAGGGTGACGAACATGCAAGTGTTGCTGTACATTGGCACTTGTTATTTGCTGATGCCTAGCGATTTAACCTAATCTAAAGATATGTAATAGAAATATCTTAAACTGTATCATTGATTTGGACCTGTTCTGCTCCACCTGGTGCCTTCCATCCTTCCCCAGGCACAGTGATTAGGATTGAGATGCACCTTGTTTCAAACCAATCAGTGACAGAGAAGAATGTGATAAGATTGGTCTTTTCAGGTGAGTTGTAGTGGCAGGCTCACAGGTTTACCAAAGTTGTTCTCAACAGCAACCATGGCTTTTCTTATGAGGTAATTTCTTCATTCTGGAGTACATTATTCTGTTATTAATGAGTAGCATGGACATAATGAAACATTCTTAATTATCCACCAGGGTATTGCAATTGTCTCTTCTACTTGCTGTGGGGTGTCAAGTACATGGTGAGTTCAGGCTAAAGTATTCATTAAAACAGGCAGGTATCCATGTGCTAACAAGTATGCATAACAGCTTACAGGAATGTCTTTGCTGAGCCGGAGAAGCCTACCCATGGGCTGCATCAGGCTTCTAGCTATAAGCCCGAACAGCAGCAAACACCTCGCTACAAGCCCAGCTACAAGCCCCAGCAGCATCTGCCTAGCTACAAGCCCCAGCAGCAGCCGCCGAGCTACAAGCCCCAGCCCAAGCAGCAGCAGCCGCCTAGCTACAAGCCCAAGCAAACTCGGCAGCAGCCTAGCTACAAGGCCAAGCCCCAGCAGCAGCCGCCTAGCTACAAGCCCCAGCAGCAGCCGCCGCCGCCTAGCTACAAGCCCCAGCAGCAGCCGCCGCCGCCTAGCTACAAGCCCCAGCAGCAGCAGCCGCCTAGCTACAAGCCCCAGCAGCAGCAGCCGCCTAGCTACAAGCCCCAGCAGCAGCAGCCGCCGCCCAGCTACAAGCCCCAGCAGCAGCAGCCGCCGCCTAGCTACAAGCCCCAGCAGCAGCAGCGAAAGCCGCCTAGCTACAAGCCCCAGCAGCAGCAGCCGCCTAGCTACAAGCCCCAGCAGCAGCCCCAGCAGCAGCCCCAGCAGCAGCCCCAGCAGCAGCCCCAGCCGCCGCCTAGCTACAAGCCCCAGCAGCAGCAGCAGCCCCAGCCGCCGCCTAGCTACAAGCCCCAGCAGCCGCCTAGCTACAAGCCCCAGCAGCAGCAGCAGTCTAGCTACATGCAGCCCCAGCAGTCTGGCTACCAGCCCCAGCAGCAGCCTAGCTACATGCAGCCCCAGCAGTCTGGCTACCAGCCCCAGCAGCCGCCGGCTGGCTACATGCCGCCGGCTGGCTACATGCCGCCGGCTGGCTACATGCCGCCGGCTGGCTACAAGCCGAAGCCCCAGCAGTCTGGCTACCAGCCCCAGCAGCAGCCTAGCTACATGCAGCCCCAGCAGTCTGGCTACCAGCCCCAGCAGCCGCCGGCTGGCTACATGCCGCCGGCTGGCTACAAGCCGAAGCCCCAGCAGCCGAGCTACAAGCCCCAGCAGCCGCCGAGCTACAAGCCCCAGCAGCCGCCGAGCTACAAGCCCCAGCAGCCGCCGAGCTACAAGCCCCAGCCCAAGCAGCAGCAGCCGCCGAGCTACAAGCCCCAGCCCAAGCAGCAGCAGCCTAGCTACAAGCCCCAGCAAACTCAGCATCCGCCTAGCTACAAGCCCCAGCAGAAGCAGCCGCCGTCCAGCTACAAGCCCCAGCCCCAGCAGCAGCCGCCGTCCAGCTACAAGCCCCAGCAGCAGCAGCCGCCTAGCTACAAGCCCCAGCAGCAGCAGCCGCCTAGCTACAAGCCCCAGCAGCAGCAGCAGCCGCCTAGCTACAAGCCCCAGCAGCCCCAGCCGCCGCCTAGCTACAAGCCCCAGCCGCCGCCTAGCTACAAGCCCCAGCCGCCGCCTAGCTACAAGCCCCAGCAGCAGCAGCAGCAGCCGCCTAGCTACAAGCCCCAGCAGCAGCCTAGCTACATGCAGCCCCAGCAGTCTGGCTACCAGCCCCAGCAGCCACCGGCTGGCTACAAGCCGAAGCCCCAGCAGCCTGGCTACAAGCCGCAGTAACGCAGAATTTGTACCTTATGAAGATTACGCTGAGTACATTATCTTCATTGAAAAGACCCGCATCAAATCCTGCAAGAATGAAGTGGTCCATAACTGTGCAAATGTATTAGAGTTCCTGCAACGACATGGATACACTGTCCAAATGTGATGTCTACAGCAAAATAATAAAACAATGAAACTTATCAGTTTGACATTGTCTTTTTGGTAATTGGCTAGGCTGAATGGCAGCAGAAAATGTGGACACCCATTTTGATACCTTTTCAGATGGAGCTGCTTTGACTGCCCAACTGCAACTGGTCTTGTTAAAATGTTTGTAGATCTCGTATCTAGCTACCAGCCGCAACATCAGCTTCCTGAATACCAGCAGCAGCTACTAGCACTATAAAACATGGTCATGTTTTCGTTTCGAAATGTCATTTTAGAATTCTAAATTTTTAATGTTCAGATTCAGATGCAAACATTCAATTGGGTTACCCATGGTCAAAAGTTTTCAAACGGAGCACCAAATCCCAGCTGTACCAGAGCATTCAACTGACGGGCCTAATGCCGCGTTTCCACTGCAGGGTGCAGATCGGATCGCAAAGGTGCGGTAGGGAGGGGGCGGTATAGCCCAGCTCAGTTCCGAGGTCGCGTTTCCACTGCCGACAGTACCCTTTGTGGTAGGCCGGATGTCGATCGCCGCGTCAGCTACGTAAACACCTTGTTCGCCCAAGCAAGCGTTTTACGCGACAAGTTAATTGTAAAGAATAATACCTCGAGGCTACTGTTCGTTTGTTTTTATCCCCGCGTCACCCGGAAGTGACGATTCTGTCGACCAATCAACGGAGGGGGGGTGTAGCTAGAATTTCACGGGACCCTTTCAGGCGTCTCGTCTCGTTTGCGGTACCCCAACGGAGGAGTCCCGAGAACGGGGCCGGAACGGGTACGGCAAAGTCCGGGTCACGCCCACTTTTGGCGGTGGAAACGCGACCCGACCCGCACCTTTGGGATCCGATCCGTTCCGCACCCTGCAGTGGAAACGCGCCATAATGCTCCACCACTAGAGGGAGGCTCCACTGCCTCTAAACTCCTTGAGACACTTTGCTATAGAATAGACCACAGGTGTATAGCCTACTGGGTGCTGGCCTTGACCCCTAAGTCACCTGCTAACTGCATCCCTTACTTTAGTTATTCTGCCTCCTAATTGATCATTGTATATTTCAATGCCCACTATCACGTGCATACCACTATTGGGGCGGGGCAACAATTCACCAAATCCATATGGGGGGGGGGTGTTCTTGTGGGCAGCAGGTACACCAGACACAAAAATCGGAAGCTTGCAATGCATATTTAATTGTAGACAAATAGTCAATACACACTCAGGAGGAGGAATGACCTCTCACACATGATCAATTAATGAATAGGCTACTTGCACAAGCACTTCCTGATTCTACACCCGGTGTTTACAGGAGCTGCCGACAATAAATATCACAAATGTGCATCGTTTATGTCGGGAAACAAAAACTCCGAAAAGCAAATTGGAGAAGGGGTTTAGGCTGTATGCTTCGACCTACATTCACAGCTACGAAGGTAAGAAAACGACGTCTAACAGACGCTAGCTACTGTCAAAGTCTAATCTGTCAGTTAACTGTCACTGTCGAACGTGTATTACGATGCAGAAACAGCGAACGCCAACAAGATTTCTTAACGAGTGTTTTATATCAGCCTTGATGTTTGCCTGTTGTGTTGAGTAATAATAGTTTAAGTATAGCCACGTTTTTTTGTATATAAAAGTAACATTACTTAGCTACCTAACGTTTCTTTCCATGTAGTAACATGTTATAGCTGTGATGATGCGAGTAACCCAGTACAATTGAAGCTTAATGAATTTGTATGTGTTATTTCATTCAGTGTCCAATAAAGACAAGCTGACAGTGCAGGTCAGCGTGAGAGCCTTGTGCTACAGGTCGATGGGGAAGAGCGAGGCACCACAGTTTGAGTCTAGGCAGGAAGCTGTGTTCATCCCTGTTCAGTGGTGTTTGTTCGGTTAAGCAGTAGCTAAGTGTGCAATGCGGTCTGGACCCCTAAATGAGCCTGTATTGCATTTTCACAAATAGGGTAAAGGTTTCACAAATCTGAAAATATGTTTTACATAATGTATAGCCTCAGTGTGATAATTTAGTCCAGATTTAAGGAGTCTAGGTGTAGTGGTTTTTAATAAGGATCAGTTCTAATGCGGTCTGGACCCCTAAAAAGCATTAAAATGTGCCTTTATTGCATTTTCACAAATAGGGTAAAGGTTTCACAAATCTGAAACTATGTTTTACATAATGTATAGCCTCACTGTGATCATTTAGTCCAGATTTGAAGAGTCTAGGTGTAGTGGTTTTCAATCAGGACCCGTTCTAATGCAGTCTGGACCCCTAAAAAGCATTAAAATGAGCCTGTATTGCATTTTCACAAATAGAAAAAAGGTTTCACAAATCTGTAACTATGTTTTATATAATGTATAGCCTCACTGTGAAAATTTAGTCCAGATTTGAAGAGTCTAGGTCTAGTGGTTTTCAATCAGGACCAATTTAAAGTGGACCAGCTGCCGAATCGGATGCTGCGAATCGGATGCCAACTTCAGCGTCGTGAAAAGGAGATCAACTTCATCTTCCGGAGGGGCAGTTTCGACGAACCGATCCACTCTCCCACACGCAGCGCCTTGGGGTTTCGACTGTATACTGGTTCCACTCAAAAAGGGTCGCTACGGCACCTTTTGTAAGTCTCCTTCGACCCTGAAGAGTAATTGGCTCAATCATCTTGTCAGAACTAAAGTGTCTGCTACAGACCTTAGAGTGAGTGGTGATGACATATTTATCCCGGCTTATGTTTACAATCCATTGACTCCTCACGTCAGTTTGGCTTGGAAAGCCATGGAAACTAAATACCCCTTTGGATTTGGCTGATGCTGTACAGTGAGGGACACAGCAGTGATCGTAGGTTTCTCCTGCCTATAAAAACGAACCGTTTTTAAATCTTTGCAGCCTTGATTCATGTCTAAAGTATATCAAAGTCAGCTGGCTAGCGGGATAAACACACAGACCGGAACCGGCCGAGCTGTATTATTTGAAACAGGAAGTACGTCACACAGCTTAGTGCATACACCCTATTGTTTCAAAAGACCCTGCCTCGTTAAAGGTTGGGTATGGAATTCTCCTTTTTGGCCATTTTGGCAAAATTACTTGAAATCCTTATCATAACCCACTTACAGCCACTGAGTCAGAGGTACTGACATGAAAATTAAACAAGTCAATCATCTGTGGAACGGGCAGGGCTCGAAAAACTCCAGCCAATGATTTCCAGACCCACCGAGTGGCATTGGACAGTAAGTACGTCAGTCAAACGGTCGTACTGCACTCCCCCCGCGCGTGACCCCTTCGTGCACGTACTCAAAGCTCGTGACCCAGAGCAAGTTTCTGTTTGTTGTTATCCTGCGGCAGCTACTGGAGCTAGCTGACTAGCTAATGGCTGGCTCTCGCACATCTGTGTTCGCGCTTGTGCATGATCGCGCGTCTATGTACTTGGAATGGATGGAGTTGGAGTCACCGTTGAAGGAAAGAGGGTGGGACCATTCGAGTTGTGTATTTTCAAAATCTGCTGCCGTTTCGCAAATCCAATACCCAACCTTTAACTGAGGAATCTGAAAGGTCAAATGTATTGCACTGCTGGTGACTGTGTGCGTGTGTGTGTGTGTTTGTTTGTTTAAGAGAATAGCGAGCCGGTGCGTGATAAAAAGTAGCCCAATAGAGCGGGAAATACCGCCCAATCTGGCAACACTGCTGAGCGTCCTCACTCTCCAGTGTCAAAATAAATCAATGAGACCAACTGAAAACGAAGCCGGTATGAAACTATTGAAGTCCGGACTTGCCAAGTGCTAACTACCAAGTCCGCGAGTCCGCAATTCGCGTGCTTAGTATTGAGAAACGGCAACAGTCAAACTATGACAAGATGGCGACGCTCATAAGCAGGGCCGGCGCTCGGCATAGGCGACCGAGGCGATATAGGGCGGCAAATATGTTGGGGGCGCCCTCTGGTGGCACCCTTAATTAATTAACAAATGGAACGCAGAAGGGAGGGGGCGCAGGATTAATTGTTAACCCTGCGTTCACACAAAAAGATGCATTTGCTGCCCGAATACGTTGACGCCGAAGTTTTGCGGCGCAGCAAATCAAGTTTTGCGGCGCAGCAAAGGTTTTGCGGCGCAGCGAAAGTTTTGCGGCGCAGCAAAGGTTTTGCGGCGCAGCAAAGGTTTTGCGGCGCAGCAAAGGTTTTGACGTGCAGCAAAAGTTTTGCTGCCCCGCAGTTTTGCAGCGCGGGAAGTTTCGCGGAACGGCAAGTTTTGCCCGCTGTGCTTCTGAATTCATTCACAACCATGGCCGACATGACGAGCATTGCATGTCTTTACCTGTTGTGGAAGAGGGAGAGACGTCGGAATGCCCATCGTTTATGGGTTCATGAGACCATTCGGAGCCTGGAAGGCTGGTGCTGCCTGGCACCCAACTGGGTTTTGTTTGGGGTTGTTATTCTAGCCCTTTAGCATACTCATAGTTTAGTTTAACTGTAAACACAACTAAACTACAGAATGCTGATTTGTGGGGTTTTTCGAGTTACTAAATAAATGTAACGGTAGTGAACTCTAGGTCACTCCAAGGGAGTAACACTGATTGGCTGTTACGGCATGTCACTCAGTGGCAACACCGCAGTGGCAACGCCGCAGTGGCAACGCCGCAGTGGCAACGCCGCAGTGGCAACGCCGCAGTGGCAACGCCGCAGTGGCAACGCCGCAGTGGCAACGCCGCAGTGGCAACGCCTCAGTGGCAACGCCTCAGTGGCAACGCCTCAGTGGCAACGCCCGCTCCCGTGCCCGGCAGCGGGCATGGGCATGCCGCGCTGCAAATCCGATTTTGCCGCGCCGCAAATCAAATTTTGCTGCCGGTTTTCTCGGCAGCAAGTGCTGCGGCAGCAAAGCAGCAACGCGTCTCTACATTCACTTTGAATGGGATCGTGCCACGCGTCAACTTTTTGCATCTTTTGGTGTGAATGCAGGGTTAGGTCGCACTGAAACCCTCACTGTACTACGCAGGACCATTTTTTTTCTTAACATGGGAGTCAATGGGAGGCCTCTGGTACTTAAACTGTTTAAGACGTAACTAAATCGATTTTCAACCATTTATCTTCGTTCAAACCATTTAACTAATCTATACACTTGTATCTTCAATAATATCCAAACGTAATTTCGATATCATTTACACTTTATTCAGAATCACAGTTTATCATTTTAACGCATGGCATAGCCTACTACCAGCCTGGCACCGCCCACCTACCTACTTCTGCTACATTTTCATTTCACTTCAGTACTAGGTCTGGGTCTGCTTAATATAAATGCGTTCCATGGAAACCAGATTTCTGGCGGTCCAATCAGCGAACAGAGGGAGTGGCTGAGAACGATGACGTCTAGGTCGCGCGCCAGTTTCAGTTGTCAGAGGAAGACAATGGAGAAGGATACGAGAGAAGCTATTCGGTCTGTTGTGGGATCGCAGCCGAAAATCGATCAATTAAAGCCGGAGCAAGAACAAGCTTTGCTGAGTTTTGTTGGTGGCCATGATGTTGTGGCGCTTCGGGTTCGGGAAAAGTTAGATTTTCCAGCTGGCTCCGTTAGTGGTGAAGGAGTTAGCTAAGGCGAACGCTAGCAATGATAACCCGATAGTTGTTGTCGTCTCCCCTCTTGTTGCACTTATGGAGGACCAAGTGAAGGAGATTTTAATATCATCAGTGATGTTTTTGGGGATATTGATGAGGATCTGCAATATGATTCAGAGAGGTATTTAACTGACATTACAGTAACTACTTTGACAATGTTGATGATGATGTTGTAGATGTACTCATGAGCCGTGTCAGTAGCTCTGTGTCTGAACAGTAAATTTGGTGATGCTTGTGATCAGAACACTTAAACCCTCTGTGTACTTCTGCAGGATCATAGTTGGTGTCAGTTGTGCATATTTTGTAAATGTGTTTGTAATTTGTGCAATTTGACAAAACTGCACATGCCCCTGCTAAATAAAAGTTGACCACAAACATTATCTCTGTCCTTGCTATCGAATATTAATTTAGAATGTACAAATGTCCCTTGAACTCTTAAATCCGATAAACAAAACCTGCAGCTATCGTTCAGAGACATCTTCACGCTTCATCTTGTTTTGATTGTGTACAGTCTGCGCGTGCGCGCAACGTGGTTTCCGGCCGGTCCTGTCGCATGACACGCGTCGCGACCAAACGCTATGCGATTGGTTATGGCAGATCCAGAGTGGCACTGGGCAGATCCAATCATTTTAACACTTCTACAGACACCCGCCTCCAAGTGAGTGAACGTTTGTCAATTGAGCAGTTCCAGACCTTCTGTAAAAATGAAATGAAGTACGATGGTCTGGTAGGACCAGGCTAGCCTACTACAGCAGTGTTTCCCAATTCCCATGCATAGACCAATATGTGGCGCAGCGCCACAGAATCAACACTGAGCGCCACATAAAAATTGATTCTGCTTTTATTTATTTATTTTTTACGCCATTTTGAAATATAAATATCGTTCCGTTCATTTATCTCCACATAGCACTCTTTTTCCCTGTCATTCTCGTTCACACACGCACACAGAGACAAGCGCGCATAGGCAAAATTGCAATGGTGCGCTGCCGGGTACACTTTATTGGATAAACCCGCGTATCACTGATACATGCACACTGACAACGGATTTACCCGCTCCTCCTCTCACCTCGCCTACAAAGGAAAACCCGAAGCAGCGGGTTATTTGCGATCGCAAGTCCCGTCAGGACTCCACGTCTAATCCCCCCCCACCAGCAAGAATCCACGTCCTAAGGGGGAGGAAAATGGTGTTGCGCCGGGTGCGAACTAGCAAAGATACATGCGTTGTGTAGAAGTCAATTGCGCTTGATGCAAGATAGGGCCCATAATCTATTAATATGGCTGCATGGACCCATTCTGCATGATATGTTTGAGCAGTCAAAAAAAAAAAATTCACAGAGCTGTCTTATCTTTTTTAGGACGGTATGGAAGCGGATACCACAAATTGGCATGGTTTGAGGTGCTTCATCTGTGGTGGCCCTGGGACTGAGATGCAAAAACTCTCAGGTGGAGATGGATGGAGATGACCCCAAGCTGAAGTACCATTTGGATTGCAGAAACGAGTTGTACAATCGTTCGAGAAGTGTATCCATTGCAAATCGTTCAGGTTATTTTCATTCTGTGAATGTTGTTGCCACTTTCTGTCAATCATTACTTTCAACTCATCATTTCAATCCAATACATTTTGCGGCATGACTAAAAGCTCGCAAAATTCTCAAAAGTTTTCCTATGAATTCTTCTTCATAGGACAACATGCTCTGGACCAACGATCATGCAGAATGAAAAGACGCAACGTACTGTCTGGGCCAAGTCCCAAACCCCATCAGCACACTTGGTCTACCTAGATGTTTGTATCCTCTGCAATAAGGGCATCAATAGTGTAATGCTTGAAAAATACCCGGGAAGTTACCTATATTCCATGTTCACATGAATAGTTTGAAATGTTTTTTGTTTTTTTCAAAGTAAAACTCTCTTAAAGTAAATCATATATGTCGCTATAACCCAGACAGAGGCCGGATGTTGTATCGTGCACCTGACAATCGACGAACAAAGGATGCATGCTGTGAGATTCAGATTCGTCCAGACTTAAAAAGCATCGTTCCATGGGAAAAGTTTCTTGACAACAAGAACAGCAAGGCCCAGCTCATTCTGCTCTGCTGAGACCTTCCACAGAGGTAGGATCAGTGTTCAACTATGTTCTGATGATGCTGACGCCTCCATCGTGTCTGCAGCACTAAATGAGGCAATAGAGTCCTCTGTTGAGGTGAGGGCTGAGGACACAGACGTCCTGGTTATGCTGGTCCATCATATGGCAAACCACCCGGCCTTCCTCACGACAGCTAAAGATACATCTAATGGTGCGGCCACACCAACCGCGTTACTCGCGTTGGACAACGCGAGTACCGCGCCTAACCTGACGCTTGACCAGTGTGTGGTGGTTCAACGCTCCAACGCGTCAACGCGCCAACGCAGCTAGATGAGTCCATTGTCCATGCAAGTGAACGGAGCGTTCCCTCTTCGTCATAACTATCAAACCAAACATCCTTCACATTCACTGAGCGAACATTATGAAAGTAAAATGCACATTTCTCGCTAGAAATGTTTCCATAAACGCATTTAATGGCGTAACTATGTAACTATTTCCACCCAGAAGAAAAAAGAAAGATGTCGGCCGTATGCTTCTGTGCAAGCTCACTGCTCTCTGCCAGTGACGTCGGGTCAAGCTCCACGCTGATTGGCTACCGCGGCTAAGCGTCACGCGTTGGAGCGTTGAAAGTTCAATTTTCTGAACTCCGGGCGTTGGTGCGTTGGGCGCGTTACTGCGTTTACGTGCGTAATTATGTGCAACTGCCGCGCCCAACGCCCCCAACGCAACGCTTCAACGCTTCAACGCGTGTACCGCGCCTAGACCAATGGTTCCCTATGCAAAAATGCCGATTTTCAACGCCCCTAATGTCAGCAACGCGGTTGGTGTGGCCGTACCTTTATGATGTCGGAAAGATTCACACTCCCGGAGAGGTACCGTCATACCTTATATTCCTATAGCTTCTCTGGCTGTGATACCTTATCAGCAATTTCTGGGTTTAGCAAACCAACTTTGCTCAGCAAGCTCTGCAAGACTGACAAATCAGAGCGGGCCATGGATGTGTTCAGTGACATCAGAGCCAAGAAAAGTGACATCAAAGCTGGCTGTGAACTGTTCAAGATCATATTCCGTGGAAATCCATCTGAAGATTTGGAAGACTTAAGATTTGATATTTTCAGCAAGCGGGCCGCAGCTGGGAGCATCAAGCCTGAGAAACTGCCTCCAACTACAGGAGCTGCAGCACAGCACTCTCTGCGGACATATCCCCAGACTAGAGATTGGCTACTGCTACAAAGTCAATCACTGGATGTCCTTGAGTATGGATGGAAACAAGGAAAACAAGGTTATGCACCAGTCCCTACAGATCCCTTTGCATCGGACCACCTTCTGAAGTTAGTCAGCTGCAACCGTGCAGGTGACCGTGGCACTCTCAGTGTGCCAGATTTACCATGGAAACTGTCATGGTAACTCTTGCCAGAACATCAACCAGCCAGATGATAATAGTAGTGAGGTAGATGCAGGGGAGTTGGATGAGGTTTGTTAAAATGTAATTTTTACTCAAAACGAATGACTGGGATAGATTCAGCACCCCTAAAATACCCTAGTTAGCCATCTCAAAAGGCACTTTTTGGTATAATCATTTTTCTTTCACTCTTTTTACCCAGGCCCTCTGGGCACCCCAACTTTGATAGGCTCTCAAGACGATTCCAAGGGGATTTGGCTGTGGATAAATTGGGAGGTGTTACTAGACACCTATAGGAACACATGGTCAAAAAAAGCTATCGGTCATAAATTATTTCAGAAACTGCCAAAAACATTACCTAACATTCCCTAACCAGGGAGTGGACCCCTAAAGGCGTTCACTCCCTGGTTCCTTGGAAGAACTCCTTTTCACTTCTTTGTTCCATGGAAAAAACACATTGTCAAATTCCTCAAAAGGAAGGGTGCGGTAAGGTTGGTTAATACCTGTGCCTCATCATTCACGCCCGACCCAAATCTAAAAAAGGGTTGCCCTGAAGTAGCCTAATTACCCGTAGGTGAGGTTTGGGCGTAACGTGCAACCAACCAACTAACCAATGAGAGTGCCATCTCCAATCCCCTTTAAGAGCCATGAGCGCATTTGAACCTGACAAATTTATATTTTGACAGCGCGTTTGCTGTCTCGGATGAGACAGATTCATGAACAAATTAATTTCAAAATTCAAATTGCTCAGTTTGTGGCCCAATAATATGGCCTAATTCACAAATAGAATAGCGTTTCCTTCTACAACTTCAGAAATACTGAGCCGTCATGTAAATTTCGGCAAAGAAAACCTAACACACATACGCTATGCGGTCCTTTGGCCGCAACTGGCGGTCTATTTATTGATATGCGGAACATTAACATACATTGTTTCTTAACTTGTATACATTATCGTTATCGACTTGTGTTCCTAATTTGCATGCGTTCCCCCGTTAATATACATTGCCATGGACTGTATTCTGCGTTATGTGTTTAGTTTGCGTGTGTTTAAACAGATGGATGCACACATGCATGCCCGATTTCATTCATTCCTTTTTAACACTCACTCGCGGTAAAACAATTTCTCACTATCAAATACTCATCAATCCTAAAGTTATGGGCTTGTACACAATGTCTGTGCCAAGAAATTATGTGTTTGCCCTATGGTGTTTGCAGATGCATTGATTTAAATACAACTTATTACAGCTGCATCAGCTGTTCTTTCCCAAATAATTTAACCAAGGTCATCATTTAGGCCTATCCTAAACCGAGATTATGTTTTGGCTGGGATATAGCCTACTTTGCTCTAGATTATTATTATTATTATTATTATTATTATTATTATTATTATTATTATTATTTCAACGCATGGCATAACCTACTACAGCAGTGTTTCCCATACATAGAAGCTCACACAATTGAATGAATAAAAGCTCCCAAAATTGTCTTTCATCCATCCATAGGACAATATGCTCTGGACCAACGATCATAAAGGATAAAAGACGCCACGTACTGTCTGGGCCAAGTACTTCAAGTGCTGGAAGCTCCACATCCCAAACCCCATCAGCACTCGCTGTGTTCCAATACCCGTACTTCCATGAGTATACTTAAAGGAAGTGCACTATCCGTACTCACTTGAGTACGTTATTTTTCAGATGTGAGTGCTGTTCCAAATCGAGTACTCCGTGGTGCACTAACCGGAAATTACGATCACGACTGCCGCCGCGGCTCCTCCCCCGCAATAAACATCCCACTTTAAACGGTGAACTCTTTACGCCTAGCAACTATAAAAAGCTATCAAAACTATAAAAACTACAAAATGACTCTTTTAATGCAGGCTATGTGGAAAATGCGCCGACTTTGGCTCAGCCTGGCTCCGCCTCTTCCGCTACGTAGCTAAGATGGCTGCCGTTGAGTACGGAAAGTGTCCTTCGATCCACACTTCACGATTAGCCCGTTTAGAGTACGACATCCGGGTCCTTGAAGTATACTTCTTTTCGCCGGATCTGAATTGGAACGTACTGCGTACTCAAAATTTGACTAGTAAGTACGGAAAGTACGGGTATTGGAACACGGCACTGGTCTACCTAGATGTTTGTATCCTCTGCAATAAGGGCATCGATAGTGTAATGCTTGATAAATACCCGGTAAGTTACCTGTATTCTATGTTCACATGAATAGTTTGAAAGGTTATTTTGTTTTCTCAAAGTAAAACTCTCTTGAAAGTAAATCATATATGTCGCTATAACCCAGACAGAGGCCGGAAGTTGTATTGTGCACCTGGCAATCGACGAACAAAGAATGCATGCTGCGAGATTCAGATTCGTCCAGACTTAAAAAGCATCGTTCCATTGGAAAAGTTTCTTGACAACAAGAACAACAAGGCCCAGCTCATTCTGCTCTGCTGAGACCTTCCACAGAGGTAGGATCAGTGTTCAACTATGCTCCGATGATGCTGACAGCTCCATCGTGTCTGCACTAAATTAGGCAATAGAGTCCTCTGTTGAGGTGAGGGCTGAGGACACAGACGTCCTGGTTATGCTGGTCCATCATAGGGCAAACCACCCGGTCTTCCTCACGACAGCTAAAGCTACATCTTATGATGTCGGAAAGATTCGAGAGGCACACCAGGAGAGGTGCCGTCATACCTTATATTCCTACATAGCTTCTCTTGCTGTGATACCGTATCAGCAATTTCTGGGTTTAGCAAACCAACTTTGCTCAGCAAGCTCTGCAAGACTGACAAATCAGAGCGGGCCATGGATGTGTTCAGTGACATCAGAGCCAAGAAAAGTGACATCATCAAAGCTGGCTGTGAACTGTTCAAGATCATATTCCGCGGAAATCCATTTGAAGATTTGGAAGACTTTAGATTTGATATCTTCAGCAAGCGGGCCGCAGCTGGGAGCATCATGCCTGAGAAACTGCCTCCAACTACAGGAGCTGCAGCACAGCACTCTCTGCGGGCATATCTCCATACCAGAGATTGGCTACTGCTACAAAGTCAATCACTGGATGTCCTTTAGTATAGGTAGTAGGTCAGCTGCAACTATGCAGGTGACTGTGGCACTCTCAGATGCTGCTGTAAAAAGCAAGGAGTCAAATGTATTTCTGCTTGTGGGAACTGTCATGGTAACTCTTGCCAGAACATCAACCAGCCAGAGGATAATAGTAATGAGGTAGATGCAGGGGAATTGGATGAGGTTTGTTAAAATGTCAACTGATAACGCAAGTTTTGATTTTTAATTATACAATAAAACCATTTGTCATCAGAATCAGAATCAGAAAGGATTTAATTGCCAAGAAGGGTTTTAAACCCACCAGGAATTTGGCTTGGTGAATAAGGTGCACACATTAAGGCCCCGTCCACACGAAGCCGATTTCATGGCGAAACCACAGAGGTCTTGTACGGTTCGGCCTTGCGTCCACACGAAGCCGGCGAATCTGCTGACCGAAACCGTAAACTTCTGAAACCACCCTCTGAGGTGTTTTCAAATCTACCCGGTTTCGTTTTGGATTCGTGTGGACGCCTGAAAACAACTGAAACCGTAAAACATGACGTCATCGCCCCACCCCTCGACCCTCTAGCCAATGACTGTTAAGCCCGCGGAGTCTTACCCTTTATGCGCATGCTCGCCTCTTCTTCTTATTTATTTTTCTTCTGGATTTCTGTAGCAGAAGCAGCGCCCCTTATGGGCCTGGAATTTGTACTATCAGTCTGTCAAGCTCCTGAAATTCGCGGACGACACCACGCTCATCGGGCTCATCTCTGGCGTGAATGAGTCCGCCTACAGGTGGGAGATTGACCATCTGGTGACCTGGTGCAGCCAGAACAACCTGGATCTTAACGCTTTAAAAACAGTGGAAATTATTGTGGATTACAGGAAGAACCCAGCTCCATCCACGCCCATCATCCTGTGTGGCTCCCCAGTCGACTCTGCGGAGCCCTGCCGCTTCCTGGGCCCCATCATCACCCAGTACCTAAAATGGGAGCTCAACATCTCTATAAACCTTTCTCTGTCCCCACTCTTAAATGCCTCCTCCTTTTGCAGCCGTAGCTTCCTGAGTTTGGCTGTAAACCAGGGTTTGTCGTTGTTATAACTCACAGCCTCTTGGTACTCGTCCAGACAGTTGGTGGCAGACCTGAACACATCCCAGTCGGTGCAGTCCAAACACGCCTGAAGGTGCTCCACCGCTTCACTGGTCCACTGCTTGGATGTCCTCACAACAGGTATATATTATGTCAGGGAGTTGACCCCTAAAGGCGTTCACTCCCTGGTTCCTTGGAAAAACTCCTTTTCACTTCCTTGTTCCTTGGAAAAAAAACACATTGTGAAATTCCTCAAAAGGTAACATGTTGGTTAATACCTGGGCCTCAACAATCAAAGCACACATACTCTTAATTTCTCCATGTCTTGTCCCGGGTTATAAATCTATATTGCATTAAAATGCTGTATGAATATATGGATATGATGTTTATAAGAATAGTATTATGTTCATTCCATAACTTGTGGTTGATCAAGTCAGACAGTGATACTAGGAATCTCAAGCAGCTGTGTATTTTCTTATATTATATATATCTATATATTATACAACGGGGGACCTAAATCCAGCGATCTGATTGGTTCCCAACTGTTGTATAATGAGCATATACATAACTGCTATGACGCCCGATCATTTTGTGAAAGTTTGCATATCACTCCGCGCCTGGAAGTAGAAACAGTTACAAAGTAAAACATGTGTTGGATGATGGAGAGGGTGTAAATGTTGTTACTCCGGGAGTGAGCAAGGCGATGGAGAGACTAACGAAAGCTTAGGCACACGGCGAGTGAACTGCTCCATAGGATAAATTGCCGGCGAACCGCTCTATCGGAGCCTTCTCTCGGAGGGATGCTAAAGTGTGTTGCATAGCGACCGTCGATGCATAGCGGCAGCCAGGAGGGACTACTTTTTTTAATTCTTTAACAAAACGGCTACTTTGACTTTCTTTGTTTCTTTTTAAATGTAGTGTGTCTATGACTTTCGTTTCGCCATAACTAACCGTTGTATAAAAGCAATAGATCACTTCAGTCAGTGGCATGTGCTCATTATACCACTGTGAAGGGGGTCGCCGGCCCACCGCTGCGCGTCGGGGCCGGACAACTCCCCTTAACAGTGGTATAATGAGCACATACCACAGCCTGGCGTGATCTATTGCTTAAATATATAATATAAGGAAAAACACAGCTGCTTGAGATTCCTAGTATAGTATATGTAACTCATCATACATGTATTTAATATGTGTAATTAATAAAAGAGTATCTGTTTTCATCCAATGCTGTTTCATGCAGATTTTTGTTAAAAACTTTAGCAAAGTTTAACTTTCAGTATAGAATAGAGTTATAATATAGTATTATCTAGTAGTTCACTGAGAGTATATTTAGAAGTGACTTTCATAAACTAAAAAATGTGCCACCTGTATATCATTAGTAAACTAACACTAAGTTCTACTTGTGTCCTCACAACAGGTATATCTTATGTCAGGGAGTCGACCCCTAAAGGCGTTCACTCCCTGGTTCCTTGGAAAAACTCCTTTTCACTTCCTTGTTCCTTGGAAAAAAAACACATTGTGAAATTCCTCAAAAGGTAACATGTTGGTTAATACCTGGGCCTCAACAATCAAAGCACACATACTCTTAATTTCTCCATGTCTTGTCCCGGGTTATAAATCTATATTGCATTAAAATGCTGTATGAATATATGGATATGATGTTTATAAGAATAGTATTATGTTCATTCCATAACTTGTGGTTGATCAAGTCAGACAGTGATACTAGGAATCTCAAGCAGCTGTGTATTTTCTTATATTATATATATCTATATATTATACAACGGGGGACCTAAATCCAGCGATCTGATTGGTTCCCAACTGTTGTATAATGAGCATATACATAACTGCTATGACGCCCGATCATTTTGTGAAAGTTTGCATATCACTCCGCGCCTGGAAGTAGAAACAGTTACAAAGTAAACATGTGTTGGATGATGGAGAGGGTGTAAATGTTGTTACTCCGGGAGTGAGCAAGGCGATGGAGAGACTAACGAAAGCTTAGGCACACGGCGAGTGAACTGCTCCATAGGATAAATTGCCGGCGAACCGCTCTATCGGAGCCTTCTCTCGGAGGGATGCTAAAGTGTGTTGCATAGCGACCGTCGATGCATAGCGGCAGCCAGGAGGGACTACTTTTTTTAATTCTTTAACAAAACGGCTACTTTGACTTTCTTTGTTTCTTTTTAAATGTAGTGTGTCTATGACTTTCGTTTCGCCATAACAGTAACCGTTGTATAAAAGCAATAGATCACTTCAGTCAGTGGCATGTGCTCATTATACCACTGTGAAGGGGGTCGCCGGCCCACCGCTGCGCGTCGGGGCCGGACAACTCCCCTTAACAGTGGTATAATGAGCACATACCACAGCCTGGCGTGATCTATTGCTTAAATATATAATATAAGGAAAAACACAGCTGCTTGAGATTCCTAGTATAGTATATGTAACTCATCATACATGTATTTAATATGTGTAATTAATAAAAGAGTATCTGTTTTCATCCAATGCTGTTTCATGCAGATTTTTGTTAAAAACTTTAGCAAAGTTTAACTTTCAGTATAGAATAGAGTTATAATATAGTATTATCTAGTAGTTCACTGAGAGTATATTTAGAAGTGACTTTCATAAACTAAAAAATGTGCCACCTGTATATCATTAGTAAACTAACACTAAGTTCTACTTGTGTCCTCGAAGTTTACTACTCGTAAAAAAAAAGTGTACTGCTCTTAAATTAAAAGTATACTTAAAAGCATACCGGTACTTGTATCAATTAAAAAGTTGGCCAACTTAGTCCCACTGAGTTTTATAGTCTAGTGCATAGACCACGTGACTCACCAACATGGGTATTTCTGAGGAAAAACATAAATTTGCATGAACCCCTTATGGTTGGATATGATCTAATGGGGTCACATAAGATCAAAGTATAGGGGTCACCTCTGTTTCACCAGAACTGCTGCTTTGGGGATTCTTACTTATGCTATGAATTACCAACCTGTTAAAGTTAAACTGTTCCTTAGTGCCCCTTAGGCTCCATGTAGAGGAGGCAGGCTGCACAGCAGCAGTATGGTGAAGCAGAGGTGACCCCTACTATAGGCTCCATGTAGTGAGGAGGAAGGCTGCAAAGCGCAGGGAGCCAGCCTCCCTGTCTACAGTAAAAAGCAGAAATTGGAGAAGGCGTTCATTCCCTGGTTACTTGGAAAAACTCATTTTCCCTTGCTTGTTCCTTGGAAACAACACTGTCAAATTCCTCAAAAGGTAAGGGTGCGGTAAGCTAACATGTTGCTTAATATCTGTTTGAATATATTGTGCAGGGCGAACTCAAATCGCAGGCAGAATGGGCGGGGCTACCCAGTCTATCTGTTCCCCTCACTCCCTGCTGAACCTTCACAAATGTTTGTTTTATGGATTATTGACGGAACGTGGTTCCATAGATGTGACTATCCCTGTTAGTGTTTTTGAAGTATCTCAAGTATCTCAACTTTTGTTTTGCAAAGGAAAGTCTTTGCTCTTTGTTTTATGTTTATACTGACTTCAGTGTAGAAGTATTTTGTTTTCCAAACAATTTGCTGCCTGCTGCCTCTTTCTTCACACACTTTGATCCACACCTTACCCTGAAAATAACCGTTAGTCACATTCCAAGTGCAGACAATAACATTAATTTGTGATAATAATCTTGTAGAACAAGAAACCTCAGACAGTACTGCCTTCCGTTCCAAAGAAATGGGAAAGCAAGATTTACGAGAATCACATCCTCTTGTTTTTTCTTTTGGTTGCCTGATTGTCATCTTAAAAACGATAAAGATGAGTTGACTGCGACTATATGGAGACAGTTTCACAGGGCACACAGATTGTTTGTCCCTTCTCCCTATAGAACAGAACCATGTCTTTTGAAGGTAGATGGCCTCGGGAGACCATCCTGATGTCTTGATTTCACGTATTGATTCTTTCCGCTGATCAGTATGGCCCAGGTGGCAGCCATTCCTAAGATGCCCTCAGATAATCAGTTGCTGATACCCTGGGTGCAGGGCCTAGAGGGCACCTCGAGAGCTATTAAGATAAGGATGCAAAAAATGAGAATATTGAAAAAATAAAAGTAATAAATAAATGACAAATTTGTCTGTCATTTATATGGATACTCCATATAAATAACAGTGAAAATAATTTATTTTGTGATGTGAAATGGACAAAAGTATGCAACCCATAAAAAAAACATTATTCTGGCTGGCCAGAATAATTGCTTTCAAATGTTTGATTCCGATAAAAAAAGATACATTTGAAGAGTTAAACTGTGTGACGTCACCCAGGTGTGTTACATCAGGAGGGGTGGAGTTGAAATATGAGTATAAAAGGAAGGCAAATCTAAAATACCAAGCATCACTTTAGAGGGCTACATAACAAGGTAAGACCGGCCTTCTATCTCATGTTAATATTCTTCATGTGAGTGGACCACTCTAACGTTAACACTACAGAGGAAAGATGCCTGTATACAAAGGGGTCCTAACGACTGAAGACCGTCTCTGGGCGGGATCTTTTGATCATATCTCCATTAAAGTAGTGGGGACAGATGGGGAGAGCCAAAGGATTACCCTCCCGTATTTTCTCTCATACCCAGACTCTGTAAGTTTGTCATTTTAAATACATTTCAATACAAATATTGTCAACTTGCTTATTTGACTTCATTTAATTAATGTCAAGGTTAATGTTTACAACTTATGAAAAGCTGCTATATCATACTTCTCTCTCGTCCTGTCCACCTGTAGGATTTTGAAATTGAGGTGGACCGCTCCATTGGCAAACTGGTACTGATTGAGCTGAAAAAAAGCTCTGGTATTCTGATGCCACAAGACTCCTGGTACCCTGCCAAGGTGGAGCTCAAGTCCCCTGAAGGAAAGACCTTCTACTTCCCCATCCATCGCTGGATCACTGACGATGAAGTACATCAGTTCAGAGAGGCCACAGGTACATGGAACTTACCTTGTGCTTACCTTAACCCCTACCTGAAAAAAGCATGGCTTGATGAATTCACTTTTAAATAAGCATAAATATTTATCTATGCTGCCTACAGCCGTTAAAGTTACACGTTAACTTTTTGGGCATATTGTACCTTGTATGTTTTTTTTTTCTTTTGTTGCAGCTTGTTTAGTGGTTGATGACACCGATCCTCTTGCGATCCATAGCAGAACAAAAGAGTTAAAACTGAGAAAAGAACAGTATTGGTATGTAATATATAGTCATAATGGATTTATAATGGCACAATTCACGTGCTTATTTTCAATATTTATTGCTTCCTTGCGCAATGAAGTTGGATCATTTACCTTGACCTTCATGCAATTTGTTTGTTGCGGAGTCAGTGGGCCTAATGTAGAGATTATATGAGATCCGCTCACAAAGCAGCAAACCAAGATCACAAAACACTTTGGTAGCACAGCAGTAGATCGGAAATGAATTAATATGGACTCAAATGGCCAAATAGGGGTTGTACACATGGTAGTGCCCATGTTAATTGTAACTGTCAGTTATGGGTTTGCAGATAACTTCTATCAAAAGTGTCAATGCTTTTGTAGCAATCAAAAGCCTTGACAGCAATATAAGCCTGCTAATTGTAAAAGAGTGACAGAAGCAGTCATTTTTTACAATCAGATTCTGCATCGGACTAGCTCCAAGCTTTGGACTAGCTTTGGTGTGTGGAGGCCTCACCATACCATAGGTTAACTATTCTATTTGATAGGACTGAATTGTTATTATTGTATTGTTGTACTTGTAGAGTATATCATATGTATAATATAATATTATTTTCCCTAGCTGGAACATTTATGCAGCGGACCTTCCTCAATGTATGGAGATTGACAGTGTTCATACTCTGCCTGACGAGGTCCGCTTCTCCTTCACTAAAGCAGTGGAGTTTGGATTCACCGCTTTACAAGGGTATAGTTTTTTTGTTGTCTTTATTATTGTTTATTATTATTCTTTTATTATTCTTTTTGTCTTATATTAATTATGTTCATTATTTATTTGAGACAAAGAATTGTCGACGCTTAATCAATAAGTGTGGTACTATGCTTAAGGCTTTTGTATTTTCTCGGTCCAGGCTGATAGAGCTGAAACTCGACGGACTAGCGGATTGTAAAGAACAGTGGACGAGCATTGATGCCATTGGCAAAGTCTTCCGCCACAAACAAACTGCACTGTCTGGTATAGAATAATTCACATTAAGTTGATGGCTCATGTTGATGGCTCATGTATTTTTAATTTAGATATTGAAGGCTCTGTAGGTAGGATGGTAACCGTTTGAGGGCCTGTTCGATTGTAATTCTGTAAACATTGAGAAATGGTGACACAATTTTGTAGAATTTATTGTGTGACTTTTAAACGTATGGGTTTAACGTTGGGGTTTAAAAGGTCACTCATTGTTTTGTAAAGAAACGTGGCGGAACAGAAAAGAGCATAGTTAATGCAAATTGACTATTGGTAAAAACAGTATAATCTCCTGTGTCTTAAGCTAGCCTGGGCTCAGATTTCATTGACGTTTCTGACTTTAAACAAGAATTACAATACAAATCGATGTATGAGTCAAAGAGATGATACAAGCCCGCCTGTCTCAGTGTGAGACGATTTGGATTTTAGAGCGCTACCAGCTATGCTAACCCCTCTAGCGTATGGAGGTACAGAGCATAGAGGGAAGTAGGGTGGGGTAGATGTTTACAGTCAAGTATTACTAGTTTTGGCGCCCTCTCTCTTTACAACCCTGAAATCGTATCTAGATTGGCTTTATTTAAATAATGTTTTGAATAAGTGTGTTCTAAGCCTCTGTAAATGCATTCACACCATGCCTTCTGTTTGTAGAATACGTTCAGCAGAACTGGATGAAGGATTCTCTATTTGGCTACCAGTTTCTAAACGGTGTCAACCCAATGGTGATCCGTCGTTGTTCGGTGTTGCCGGAAAACTTCCCTGTCACCGATCAAATGGTGTTCCTCCGCAGCGGGAAGAGCCTAGCAGAAGAGATGCAGGTGTGTGATTCCCCTGAATGGTGATCTTTGAAGGACTCAACATGCATTGTTGCTTGCACAGCACACCTCAACAAGCTCCAACACGCAACTATAGAATATGGGCATGTTGGGCAACACAAAATGTAATCCGACAGTCGATCTTGGTTTTCGATGCCGTTTGTTGCTCCAACTTTACATTATAGTTTGCTGTTATAGTACCATTATTCCACAAGTAAATACTGTAAATAACCAATGTAACACTATAACCAATAAGGTTGTACATGTACTTAATAAGTTATAAGGTTAAAGTGTAATTCCGGGGAAAATTGAACCCAGGGTCTTTTTCGGCATGAAGACCCATTAATTAAGCCCTCCAGACACTTTTTTTCGTAATCGAGTATAAGGCTTGCCCGGAGGAATGCAACAGCCCAAATGGCTTCTATGTTATTGGATAGGGGCAAAGCGAACGATTCCAAATCAGCATTTTTTAACCACTAATATTTCTCAAAATAGCATCAAACCTCTTTAGTATTACGACTAGGGTCCCTACACATAAAACTAAGCATCAACAATTTAGTTAGCGTACCGGGAGTTTATTTTAAAAGACTGTTTTCCAAGTCTGTGCCTTACCGGTAGGTCCATGGTTCCAGGAAATCGATTACCGGCTACCGTAAATAATATAATAGAGACACCTACAAATTTAAAACAAGTATCAAGAGGGAAGAATGTTCAGTTAAAATGGTTGGTAGCCGGTAGTCGACTTGTGTGGACTTCCTGGGAACATGGACCTACCGGTAAGGCACAGACTTGGAAAACAGCCTTTTTCAATAAACTCCTGGTATGCTAACTAAGTTCTTGATGCTTTGTTTTATGTGTAGGGACTAGTCATGCTAGTGCAGAGGTTTGGTGCTATTTTGAGCAATATTAGCGGTTAAAAAATGCTGAACTCGAAGCGTTCGCTGTGCTTAGCCAATAACATGGAAGCCATTTGGGCTGTTACATTGCTGCGGGCAAGCTCTATACTCGATTATCAACGTAAAAAATTGTCTGGAGGGCTTATTTTATGGGTCTTGGTGTTCATTGCCGGAATTACACTTTAAGGGTTAGTGGTAAGGAACGCTTGGAATAGGCAAAAATGTGAAGTGCCTTAATTTATATTAAGTACATAAAGTAACCGGTTAATACATCATTTATTACATGTGTAAATTACACTTAATGTTAAGCGTTACCTTTTTATTTTATTTTATATAATCATACTACTAGCAGACCTGTCGGTCAAGTTGCTCCTCCACACCTGGTCCAGTGCGCATTTGCCAGGCAGCCCGCAGCTCACACACACACCGCACACACACACAGACACCGCATACACACACACATCGCACACAAAAAGCAAACGCGCACACACATTTGCGGACGCCGAAGTTGCAAGACAATCAAGATAACGGCCCCACCGTCGACACACTCCAAGCTACGACGTTCTTCATTTAGACTCTAGAAATTGCAATAAAGAAGTGAGGGACAATTTCACAACGCATCGGCTTGTCGTTTATTTCATCATCCAAAAATCTTTAAAACATTGCGCCGACCGGCATATCAACAAACAAGTCGTGCGATCTTAAAAGACAGCGTCCCATAGCACAGAACGAAAACATGTCAATAACACAGTATGGTGAATTATGTCTATAGAGTCCACCACAAGACTAGACTTTGTTGCTACTCTCCGCCTTGAGCCTCCCGCAATGTCTTTACACTTTTTTGCTCAAATTTTATATTACTCTCCTACTTGAGCAGCACGAAATGTCTTGTGATATTGATACCCTTCCCCCCTGCCGACTGTTTTAGTTGTTTTATTTTTATAATGTTTGTGTGTGACTGTATAGGCTACTACTGCCTGTCTTGGCCAGGACACTTGAAAATTAGATTTGTAAGCGCAATGACGTATTCTTCTGGTTAAGAATAAAAAAACATCTTAAACACTCACGTCAGGTCGGCCGCAATCTTGCCCTCGCACCCGCCCCTTCTCCCACTCCCCCTCCCCCACCAAAGTCTGTGCTTTATTTCACTATGGCTGCTTTCACACATACGTGTAAGTCCTGATATTCTCTTGCTATTCTCTTGATGGGCCGTATGTGTGAACAACAAATCCTGACATTTGTACGCTGAAAATGTCCCGAAGAAATACTACCCTTGAGGTAGTAATTTCTCCGTAGGAAATGTAATCATCTTACATGTGAATGAGGAGTAGAAAGTCGTATTTATCACACCACTTCAGTGGGCGTGTTGATGAAGACTCGGTCTGCATTTGCATGTCATTGACTAGCACCCTAAATGATAGTCAGCCTGTTGCCTTTTTTTCGCTGAATGGTCAAAAAATATTTGAATGTTGTCACTGCTTTCAGTAGCCTGAACATCCAGACCAACATCTAGAAATATGTGGGGTCTGGCAACGAGTAATGCAAATAGCCCAATTCGAGGGGCGGCCCCAAGCTAAAAAATCTGACCGATAAAATATCGCTGCACGCAATTGGATAACACTACAACCAATCAGAACAATACAAGGGGTGACGTATCCAGAGCCCCATACGCTCAGCTACCAGCGGAGCCAACCGATAGATTAGACTCTTGTCGTATCGGGTCGGTAAAGTAGAAAAAACGTCCTTCTTGCAAAGGAAATCTTTGAGCGCCGTCTTCTGTTCCTCTTTTAGAGGAAAAGCCAAGTCTAACTCTTGAATTGTAGTGGCCAAAGTCGTTTCAGATAGAGAACTGTTCATCCGTAGACACCTTGCAATATTTACTGATAACGGACTGATTCCGTTGCAGTGCTGTCGTCATCTGTTTAGCTCCATTCTGGCCCCCCTATATCAGATACACCGATGTGATTGGTTAATGTTCGGATCCAGGGGAATCGGGGAATGAGTATATTACTCATGCCTATGCTGCCTTAGCTGTTGTTACACTTAGTTTATTTCCCTAAGGTGCTTCGGTAAATTAACACAATTTTCAGTTTCAGAAGAAGCTGTTGTTACTATTTTCAACCATCCAATAGTAGTTACCATGCTAGAACGCACGCACATCGGAGGCAGAACTATCATAGCAGCCTAGGTTTGCAGGAACACCATTGTTGTAAAATATGTTACAAAAACATCCTAGTCATTTAAAACATGTTGTTAACTTATATTCCAACAGAACGGAAACATATTCCTGTGTGACTACAAACTCTTGGATGGATTGAAAGCCAACGAGGTTAATGGCAAGCAGCAGTACCTGATGGCCCCACTCGTCCTGCTCCACAAAACCCAAAAAAAGCTGTTGCCCATAGCTATCCAGGTAAGGGTTGATATTTACACTTCATTCAATCCCCAAATTATGGCTGATGTATGTAACTTCATGAAAACTTTTAGGAACTCCCAATGTCATCAAAGTGATTTTTTCAATTAATTCTGTGAGCTCTGTGCCTTTTCTATAGTTGAAGCAGGAACCATCAAAGGACAACCCCATCTTCTGTCCTGCCGACTCAGTGTACGACTGGTTGTTGGCCAAGATGTTTGTCAGAAGTGCAGATTTCCAGGTCCACCAGCTTAACTCCCACCTCCTCCGTACTCATCTTCTGGCAGAAGTCTTTTCTGTCTCAATCCTGCGTAACCTGCCCATGGTGCATCCGCTGTACAAGGTGACCATCGTTTTGTATAATCTCATAAACTCTCCATCTAAAATGTTAATTAAATGAGCATTATAGAAAACCTTTCAATATGATGCATCTGAAAAAACATATTTTGTTTCCCTGTTTTCGGCTAGCTCCTGGTTCCAAACACTCGCTACACCCTCCAGATTAACTTCCTAGCTCGGGAGCTACTCATATCTGACGGTGGATTTTTCAATAAGGTAGGGAGCCGACCGTGTGTATACATGTTGTTGCCTTAAAGAGGAACCGTCGCATTCAGCTATTTACTTGTATAAGAGAGAACCACTTCATATTAGTGATGGGTCGTTTGTGAACGAATCAGTTTGAAGGAACGACTCTTTAACAAGAACAAACTGACCTTATTCAACCTTTCAGTTCTCTCTTGTTAGTCTCTATCGTTCATTCTCCTAGACTCGACTCCCACTCGCTGTTCACTGTGTTAAGTTAGCAGAGTGGTGAAGAGGGACTGGCCTGGGCAACAACATCTAGATTCCGAACATGAAGCACTCCTCAGCTGAGAGGAACTTGGTTGTAATGTTGCGTGTTAATTGATGACCGTTTGCACGATCGTACGAGAATGAGGGAGGAGCTAAGTCTGACTGACTGAGCTGAGAACCGTGCATTCCATGATACACCGCGACCGGAAACGCGACTGAGTGATGCTGACCGATTCCTCTAGGTGAACTGACCGACACGAACTGAATCAAGGAAAAGATCATCACTACCTCATATGCCTTCTGAGACAAAGATTGGGGTCTGCAGTAACTCTGCTAAATAGTTGGACCACAGGGTAGGAAGCCGTAGAAGGCCTACTCTCTTATGTTAGGAACTAGCCAGGCATGGCAGAACCCCTTTAATGAAGAGATAGCATATGCCTTATTTCATATACATTTATGAAAAATTTTCATGTCTTTGTGATATTGTACCAGACCTTTGGATTTATTTGTCATCCTTTCCACCCTGATGGTTAGTGTCACAATGTAATTGCTTCCCAAGTTCACCGCTTCTGGTGGAGAGGCTATGCAAATGATTCTGCAACGAGCCAATTCATCTATAACCTACACCTCGCTCTGCGTTCGGGATGACATCAAGGAGAGAGGGCTGGAGTCTGTGCCCCACTTCTACTACAGAGACGATGCTTTCCAGATTTGGGACATCATCAACAGGTAATAGAAACACTTGTAGAACATTAAAACGGTCAAACTATAGACATAAACCAGTGTACTACGTTTACTGTACAATAATAGCCTAATAATGAATTGTTAGCGCTGAACATCGAACCGGCTCTTGAAAAGCTAAACATATGCCAGCCTAACCGTACGTCCACACCAGGAGCGACCAAAGCGTCAAAGACGCTCACAAAGTTTCGCTGCGAATATTTCTGTTCACAAAAGATATATCCCTTGTCATTTATCCCTCGTCTTGTCATTTAATGTCATTAAACTGCAGTCATTTAATGTCCTCAAAGCATAGGCCTATATTTTACAATAACATTGTCGATTTTAAAATAATAAACACAACAGCTTGTTTTGGAAATATTTATTCAATTTAACAAATCAGCAAATGTTGATAAAAGTGCACAGGTGGGAACTTAACAAACAAAGAAACAAACTTGTGTACATGTGAAAGAGAACATCAAAAGAAAGTTGTAAAATTGGTGTGTGGGTGTGTGTGTGTGTGTGTGTGTGTGTGTGTGTGTGTGTGTGTGTGTGTGTGTGTGTGTGTGTGTGTGAATGGCATGTGAGGGAGAAGAACAAGGTGCAGCTGACAGCACTGCGAGGGTAATAAGCTTACTATTACACCCCTCACAATGTTGTCAGCTGCACCCCGTTCCCCTCATCCCACATGTCAACCTCACGACAATTGGTCTCGTACACCATCCTGTACATTTCGAACTTTAGACCCTCTATAGTCTTAAGAGACAGCTTTTTTAAATCCTCTTGGAGGCTTCGAAAGAATAGTGAGTCAGAGTCCTCTGGAGGACTCGGACTCACTACTCGATTGCTAACAGCCTCTGTAGCTGTGATGAGCCTCTCCGCATCAAGAGCATCACGAGTCTGGTCTCTGCCTCGTCCTGTCTTTCTCCTGCTCTTTTCTGCTGCCTGCTCCTCGGCCTGTGGTGCTAGCTGGTCAGCGGCCTGTGCTCCTCCTGGTCCTCGACCGGTGCTCTCCCTGGTGCTGCCTGATTATCTACCGGTGCCTCCTGGTCCTCGACCGTTGCTCTCCCTGGTGCTGCCTGGTCTGTGTCCTCCTCACTCTCACTCTCACTCACTGGCCCTGCCATGTTGGTCTGGCTATGGCGGTCTTCCATGAATGGATCTATGAAGGCCATTATGCGGGCATACTTCCATGGCTTCCCTCCACCTGCCCCTGCCCCACTCCTCCTCCTTTCCTTTTCCTTTTTCCTATTCTTCCTGTAGGTGTCCCTGAGACCCTTCCATTTCTTGATGCACTCATTAATTAACTATTAACTATTGAACACAAAACAGAAAACACAGCTGTCATTATCATTATATATGTCACTTACAGCAATATATTGTTTCACCTCTTATGTAAAATTAATTATTGTAAGTTGCTTTGGATAAAAGCTAAATGGTCATTTGTCAGCTGTCTATCCTCAATTAAACCGCATTGAAGTGACACGTTTGTTCCGTGCATTAATTTGCATTATTATGGGTGCATTATTCCTTTGCACAACGTATTATTCCTTTGCACAACGTACGTATTTTCGATATTTGAAAACGATATCGTCCCATTCAGAGCAAGGAAGATTAGTATGCTAGGATCTCGGTTAGCAGGCATGTATGGCGCCTATTTTACAATAATCTCAAACGTTTCATTAACTCACTCACTCACCAGACCAACCAACCACGGGTGACACCTCCGCCCAGGCCATAGCCTTGGCGTTTCCCTAACCCTGAACTGAAAAAGGGTTGGGTCGTACAACACCGGGTGCCCAGTTACAGCCGCGATTAATACTTCAGCCGACATTTTGTTCAGTGAGTGAATAAAGGTAGGTAGGAACCAAGGTGCCTGCCGGTGTTCCCTGGGATCCACGCAAGCGAAGAGCGTCTACATTCCGATTGGCTGTCATTGTTTGGCCGCTGAATCGCGTCATAGTAATTTGCATAAAGTTAAAAAGTTGTCAACTTTTTTTTGACGCTCTGGTCGCTCAACTTTGGCCGCTGGTATTGGTCGCTTTGGTCGCTCTCTTGCCCATAGAAAGTGAATGACTTCCGGCAATTTGGTCGCTCAATTCGCTTCTGGTGTGGACGTACAGTAATAATTGTAGGTATTGGTTTCAACGGTAGCCTATTGTTAAAGCTATTGTAGGTATGATTTGGGGGAATATTTCTCACACGGTCTACTGTGAGTGAGTTTCATTGGCCAATTAGCAGTAGCAGAGATATTCCATTTGCAAGTTTCACAATGAGGCCCACTCCTTCCGACCAATCAGAGAGCCTTAAGGAGAAAGAGCGTAACCCCTGGCTCTCAATCAACTATGTGCATGCGGTTCCAGGTTCTGTATCATAAACCTGGTCGAGGGGAAAAGATGTCGGAGTCTCGTTCAATGTGAAAATATATGCACTGCTGCTACACTGGTCCATAAAAATCACCAGGGTGGACTGTGGTTCAGTCTGTCGAAAAGGGGGCCTGAGAGGTGTTGAAAGAACTGAATATCCAAAACACTTTGCAAATTTAAAAAATCAAGGGGGGGTGCTAGTGGGGGCTAAAGCTCTTCAGCCCAGGTTATAGGAGTTTGCAACCCTCGTTCCCCATAATAAGCACGACTCTGATAGTTGCCTTTATAAACACACACACACACACACACACACACACACACACACACACACACACACACACACACACACACACACACACACACACACACAATAATATATGAAGATATGAAGATATCAGAATGACTTATAACAAAACTATGAAATCATATTCTACATTTGCGTAAGTGATGATGACCGTTGCTGCTTGTTGTGTGATTTGATTGGTTTATTCGTATCATATTGTAGTGTGTAGTATTATTTTTTATTGTTTGTTGCATTAAAATGTATTAGCACCTGCTATAAACAGTCTAGCCCCCCGTAGCTCCCGCCATTTAATTCTGCGGCACTGCTACTCTACGTGTATGATACAGGTTTGTTCAGGGAGTGCTTGGCTACTACTACAAAGACGACTCTGATGTCCAGCGAGACACAGAGCTACAGACCTGGGTTCTGGAGATCTTTGAACATGGATTCCTTTCACGGCCAGAATCTGGTGAGCTTCAAGCAAAATACATTAATTCATTGTTAGGTGGTCGAAAGAAATACATAATTATATTGGGAATAAGCATACTGCAGAACTAATCTTCACTAATCAAAGTAACATTTTCTTTAATATAAAAATGTATAATTCTCAGGAATCCCTCAAAGATTGAACACTGTAGCTGAGCTGGTGAAATTCGTCACCATGGTGATCTTCACCTGTTCTGCCCAGCACGGTGCAGTCAACAACGGCCAGGTCTGATTTTTTCACTAAGCTGAATCATTATTTTCGTCCCTTCTTGGCAATTAATGTTTTTTTCAGATCCACTTCTTTTGAGTATTTGTCCAAAATTTGACAAAAATGTGAACTGAGGACGATTTATTTTTAGTTTGACTACGGATCATGGATGCCCAACACTCCAGCGACCCTACAGCGCCCCCCGCCGACCACCAAGGGAACTGCAGATGAAAGCTCCCTCCTGGAAACTCTCCCTGATGTCAACGCCACCGTTCATGGCATGTCTATAATGTATCTGCTCAGCAAGCCGTCCAGTGATTTTGTAAGTTGTCATGTATGCAGAATATATACCTTGGATTGAAACTTGAAACTTTTGGATTTGCAAGCAAAACTTTTGGATTCGCCAACAAAACTTTTGGATTCGCAAACAAAACTTTTGGATTTCCAAACAAAACTTTTGGATTTCCATTAATATTTTCACATTTATTTTACTTGCAATGAAACATTTTTTAATTGCAGTGTGGAAAGTTTTGCTCTCAAACCTATTCTGTTTGATTGCATCATAAAGACAGAAATCTACCTCCATAGTTGGCAAGTGTGAAACGGTGGACGCGCACATCCTGCTTGAATGCCTGAATCGCTTGTAGTAGTAAACACGCAAGTGAGGCGGAAGGTTGTTTGTTGACGTCAGTTCAAGACGACGCCACTGATTGGTCAAATTTGCGGGAGAGCTGCGGTGGTTGGTTAACATTACAACACCGCACTCAATTTGCGGTGATTGGTTGATGTTGCGTTAAAGTTGCAAATCGCAACATAGCGAAATACTGGAGGGTCTGACTATACTATGGTAGTTTGGCTATTGCCTGACCAAGCTCAATCGTAGATTGCAGATTGTCTGGGGAAGCTGCTGTCATTTTCTTCAGCACAAGAGGCGTGATCAACGGGCCTAGTTCAACTGACTCTGTACGCGATTGGCTCTTGCCGTCGCTTCGCTGTCGTATCGTCATTGTGTTGAACCAGCCAATAGTGCGCAATGTGGAAAACGAGCTTGGTGATTGGCTCCCGCCAAAAGGTATCAGAAAGAAATATATTGCTCTTCTCCAGACCCTTGTGCTGGGCGAACTCAAATTGCTGGCAGAATGGGCGGGGCTACCCAGTCTAATTATATGGTATTGCCCCGAGTATCTTATTCAAGTATTTAATGTATACTTAGGCTTACTCCCTGTCATATTTATAGTGTGATGAGTAAAAATTATCTTCTGTATGTGTTATATTCAATGTCTTATTAATTAATGTGCTCTGTTGGTCTATGCATTTGTGTGTGTGTGTGTGTGTGTGTGGTTGTGTGTGTGTGTTTGTGTGTGTTATTATGTGTATTTAACATGTGTTCATCCCAACAGGTGCCCTTTGGCCACTACCCTGAAGAGTATTTCTCTGAAGTAGTCCCACGCCAGCAGATGCACCTCTTCAAAGGGGAGCTTGGACTTTTAAATTCAAAGATTGAAGCCAGAAACTTGGGTCTGAAAATCCCGTACACGTTTCTGGACCCAGTGTTGCTGGAGAATAGCGTAGCCATCTGATAGCATGAGCTATGGGGGGCAGGAGGGTCTGGTCCTGGAGGTGGACTCCCAGCTGAAGGGTTGGGTTCAAACTCCATTGTCCACACTACCTTCTTCCTACTATGCAATATGAATAATTATCCGAGTATTTTCAAGAATCATTTAATTCTTACATTTTTAGAACTGTGAGGAACATATCTGATAATGTGTGCAAAATGTTTGTTCCCCTGAAATTGTTGGTTCCTGCAAAAATGTAACATTAGGCATGTGTAGTACATTTGAAACACTCAATTGTGAATGCTTCTTTACTTCTGCTTATGTATCTCCTGCACCATTTTCAATTTCACTATGATGCATCACTTTTAAATCCAAAACACAAACACATTCAACATTTCTTCAGTGGTTCGTTTTAATTAATTGATTCATTGTTCTCATGCTCTTCATACATGTCAAGACAATCCACAGGTGTCATGCCCAGTAAGTACCCTGATATAAAGCGTGTCCCAGTTTGCGGGAGTGCGCATGCATTCAGGGAAGGGGGAGCTACACATTACTATGCTACGATTTAACTTAACAAAATTATAAGACACATTTGGATTGTTTGATTTATCTTTTTAGTTTTGTACTTTCATCAACAAGGCAGCGAGGTAACACTTTGCTTATTGCTCAGAATCAATGCTTCTTCTCTAACCTTTGTATTATTAATTGCAATGAATTGAGAATGTTTACTGGAAGGCAATGATGTTTTTCTTTCTATCATTTGACAATGCTGATATATTTCTTAGTCATCCTTTGTCAGGTAAGGATTTTGTCAATTTATATTCCAGTTCGATACTGTAAAATCAAGATGCTATTACTCTCCTCACTTATATTTACTTAACTCAAGTTTTACATTTAACTGAAGGAGGCATTGTAAACCACATTTGGTTTTTTTAATCTACTACAAATTTAAGCCTACCTTATGATATTGTAAAGGATACTGAATTCAACCTTCTTGAAGGGTAAATAATAAAAAACGATCATGATTACAATGTATTGCATTTATATATCCCTTTTCCTTAAGCTAAGGCCACACTGCATGCGTTATTCAGGTTAAAAAACGTGCATAACGAGCCTAACTTGACGCTTGATCATTGTGTGTCACAAAAATGGTTCAACGCGCCTGTGGCTGCACTGGATTTAGGAGTCCGAGGTAGGAAACCCAAACGCCGCCGTGTTTGGGTGCATGATAGAGTTTAGATCAGGTTAGATTAAATAATCTCGGATATAAATAACAATAATCGGGTTAAATAACTTCACATGGGGTGTCAGCAGTCGGTTGCACCAGCAGAACGTAAAGCCGATCATAAGTTCGGGTGTAAAGTCCGCCTTAACCCTACGCTCGACGTAGCTAGTGTCACACTAAAGGTGTTCTAAATTTTGGTTGCACCACCATAACTTAAGTTGTAACGTTAAAGGCGGCCGCTTGCTTCAGCGTTGGTGTTACGTTGTTGCGCAAAATTTACTCAAAGCAATTCATGCTCCCTTTTAGGTTGCGCGTGTTGCCAAGCAATTTACCGCCAGAACAGTAGGTGGAGTAATATGTGGAGTAAAGTTTTTCGTTGAAGACGACCTCGAGAATGACGTCTTTGTCTGTGGGAGTCGTTGGTTTGTTTATGTGCCAGATCGTGTTCTCCCCATACACAGTGAATGATGGCAACAGACAGAGGAACAGGGGTGATGAAGTTGTTGATCATTGGGGTTGTATAAATGTGCATATCTCTCTATCTGTCGATTCATCTTGATGTCGGTGGCTCTTGATGTTCTTGCTGTATGAAAATCGAAATGGAAAATCGTCCTTGCCTTCTGGCTTTTAAAAATGGCGGTATGAAAACAGGAAATGTGATACTCCAGACAGGAAGTAGTAACCAGACCAGCAGACCAATCACAGCCTTGTAGGCTGCGCGGCTCGCATAAAAGCTTACGTAAAAAATGACGCAAGTCTAGAAAAATCGCCCGACGCACGCAAGACGTGAGAAGTCGCACAAGGGGTGCGCAAGGGCGCGCAAGGGCCTCTTGCGCTTGCGCTCACGTAACTTATATATATATATCGCGCATATAATTCAACATCATCATAATAAAGAAATGGATCGATACGGTCACGGACAATACGTTCCCGGCGCAAATCGCATTAAAACTCCTCTTCCCATTGCTCAAAACGAATAGCCATCTTTACCCTGCGTTAGTGTTGAAATCTTTTTTACGTTTTTTTCTTTTAACGGTTCTTTATCGTTAGTATGGAACTTACACCAGCTAGAGGGGAGGTGTAAAAGATGAGTTATAACTTAGTGTTACGTTGAAACTATCTGCTTGGTGCAACTGCTATTTTTTTTGTAGAGTGTAAAGTCGAACGTTTGGGTGATTTACGTTCAACGTAGCCTAAAGTGGGACCTTACATTCTGGTGCAACCAGCTGCAGAAGTTAAACCGGACAGCGCAAAAAAAAGAACAAAGAAACCAACAAAAATGATTATTGATCAATATGTTTTTGTATATAGTAGTTTTATAATAATTGTTGTAAATCGTCACATGAATGTTTTTTGTTGTAAATAGTTTTATTGTTATATATGTTTTATAATATACAAATACATTAGTCAATACAAAAAAGTTAGTTAGGGTTTTAATAAATAGTTCAATAAATCAATAAATATGTTAATAATAATAAACAATGTGTTAAATATAACAGAACATAAGTTATTTGTCCACCAAAAGCTCCAAAATTGAGAAAAACCTATCCATTCTTTCCCTGCTCTCCTGGGCTCTTCACTCCTCTACCTCCCTTTGTAGCCTCATGTCCTCTTTTATTAACTGGAACATTTACATTTTACATTTACATTTAGGGCATTTAGCAGTCGCTTTTATCCAAAGCGACTTACAATAAGTACATTTGTCATAAGAAGTGCATCAATATATCGCTGTCGGTACAGAAAGGATGTTCATAGAACCAAGTGCAAGTACCACAATCGCTAGGCTAATCAATTCCCCATGTTACAGCCATGATAGCAGCTACTGCAGTTGCTACACAGTTAAGTACTATAATACAATACAATACAATACAACACAGTGTACAATGGTGGCCAGAAGGGGGAGGGTGGCTATGCAGAGTTGAGGTGGACTCTGAACAGGTGAGTCTTGAGTCCTTTTCGGAAGATAGTGAGCGACTCTGGAACATGTCTTCCTCCGTCCCTCTTTCTGGACCTTGGCCCTCGCTGTCTTTCCTCCTCCTGATCCTTGTCCTCCACCTTCTGATCCACCAATGCTGTACTTGCTGTACTTGGCCCTGGTGTGTTCTCAGGGATGGAGGCAATTAGGACAGGGGGGTTGGTGGAATGCCTCTGTCCCAATACCTTATCCATGAGGACAAACCAGGGCCAAGTGGCATCAGTGGGTTTCCCACCTACCCCCTCTCCTGACCCTGGATACTTGCAATCCTAAGGCAGAGGAAATCAATCATGGCAGTTAACAACAGCAGCATCAAAACAAATTTCAGCATGGTTAACTTGCATGGTTAAAACAAATAATGTATATTTAAAATGACATGTACATACTTTATATATTTTTTTAAATTGTCCCATTTTTTCTTTGCCTGCAGGGGAGTCACCTTCCCCTGCAGGCCTATTTTCTCCAGAATTGTCCTAAACACAGAGACATTATTAATCAGAGAAAACAAGAGACACATTTATCAATCATGTTAATAGCCCATGTTAACAATAGGCCATTTATAATACATATATTTGACCATCTTGTAAAGGTTACATTTAAATTAGCCCTCATGAAGCCCATAATAATAAGACAACCAGTAGAACGTTTGGGTGATTTAGTTCAACGTAGCCTAAGTGGGACCTTACGTTCTGGTAGTGCAACCAGCTGCTGGTGTGTTTCCAGTATCTGTAGTGTTGATCAGCAGAGATATAGAACCAGTAGAAGTCAAAACACCCTTTTTCTTTGTGTGTTTTTCTAGTGCTGTCTAGTACTGATGCGAGCTGTGACTTTTTTTGTCTTTCTTTCTTTAATAACCCAAAATAGGACATCGTAGTAAACGATTTCTGGGGATGTTGTATCTGTCCAGCTGTTTAATGAGGGCTAATTTAACTAACCTTTACAAGATGGTCAAATGTAGATACATAAATGGCCTATAATAATTTTTATAAACTAACTTACGATATAAATAAACAATTGTTTCCTTACCCCCAAGCCACACTTGCTGAGTATTTCACCCCGGTGAACACTCATCGTTCTCCCCCCTCAATAGAATAATTCGAGCAGTATGCTGCTGGCTCCCAAAACCAAAACCAAATGTTAGAATTAGTTTTGCTTTACACTACCAAACAAAAGCAGCTTAAATAGCAAAATAACCAAGTTAACTGTGTTATCAATCCCAACGTCTGTAACTTTACGGTCTGAAAACCAGGGTCCACAACCTGTGTTTGCGTTGGTCCATTTATCTAACGTTACAGAATAGCAAATTATCTATATAATCGCCACAATTTCGGTAAATATAACCATTTTGACCTCTTAAATTTGAAACTATAGGGCTTAACGGGTGTTCTTAGTTAACGTTACAGCGTCACTAACTAACGTTACCTTACTTATATTGACTATTACTTTAATGAAAAAAGTTTTAAGGGCCCTTGTTTTTTTTAACATTTGTATCGTTAAATACTCGAGTGACTAGAAACCAAATACTTACATTTAAGTGCAAAACTTAAATCAACATTCTCCGCCATCTCCATTGATTGAGTGCGCAATGAATCTTGGGAGGGATACGTTAGGCCGTGAAGGATCTTGGGATACGTTGGGCCGTGAAGGATACAGCCGATGCATCCTTCAAATCCGGGAAAAGAAGGCTGCATTCGTAGGCCGCATTTGAAGGACCCTTGGAATTGGGACAGCACTTGACGCAATCGGCGTCCTAGGAATTGGGACACAGCCATCGTCCGCCAAGACGTTGAGGTTGCTAAGCAACCAGAGACGCTGTCCATGCAAGGGAATTCGCTTTATTCACCTGGCGGACATTTTGTCGAACACAGAGCTTGCGTGTTGCTGACGGATGTCACAATCTCTGTGTTCGTCAATCTACTTATCGGCTGTGTCCCAATTCCTAGGACGCATCCTTCGAAGGCTGCATTCGAAGGATGCGTAAGTAAGTAAAGTAAGGTAACACAGCTTTACCAATCTGTGGTCGTCTCTTTCTCGGAGCCGAAGATATATCCCCCGCCGGCTCCGGCGGTGAGTATTCCCCAACTCCTCCAATAAAAGATAAAAGATAAAAAAGAAAATTATAATTTCTGGCGCCATTTTTGTTGGTTTCTTTGTTGGCTTATTTGGTTTCTTTGTTCTTTTTTTTCCGCGCTGGCCGGTATAACTTCTGTTAACTAACAGGTCAGGTCAGCTGTCAGGGTTGCGGTGACAGGAGCAGCGGGTGGTGGTCACGCAAGGTAAAGGGCGGTAACGGTTTGATACGTAAACCGGAAATGCTCCGTAGGCTAGACAGTCCCATTTCTTCGGCCTTCGCGGTCTACGTAGACCGCATCCTTCGAAGGACGCGGTCTACGAAGGATGCGTCCTAGGAATTGGGAGTCGAGTCTTGAAAACAAAATGGCGTCGACGGGTGATCTACTGATGGTATTGTGTGTATAAAATGTACTTTTGTAATAAACAATCTGTACACTTACAAAGTTCTCTAACCCTAACCCTAACCTCGTTTTATATGTTAAGACCCTTATTGTACTACCAAAGAAGTGTCTGGCTACTTCTAGCCTTTTAAATGGTTTAAAATAGCGATTTAGTTTTTACCATAACCACTGCCCCCATTGTTACAAGTTTATAGCGTTTTGATAGAATCGGCTAAAAACAGCCAACTGAAGAAAGCGTCTATATGCGTTTTTTGTGCTCCAAAACGAACGTTTCAACTCGTTATCATACAAAACATCCCAAATCCGTTTTACACCGGAATTCCCCTTTAACTGGGATAAGGCTGGAACCTGTTGAGTCTCTCTAAATCGACGCCACTTCGACCTGGGCGGGACTTTACGTCCTACGTCACTCGCTATGGGTTTGCATGTGTGCGCGTAGCCGTTTGTCTCAGGGATCTGTGCACAAACTCCCTTCCACTACAGATTACGAGCGTCAGTGTCGTACGCGATGGAGGGTGGGTGACATTCCTACAGTCTGTGATGATAGGCTATATTTCTACAAATTACTTAATATTACTAGCGATTAACATGACGAAACAACACGAACTAAGCTAACATTAGACTATAGCCATACCAGATAACGCCATACCAGCTAACCCTAACTATTTATATCAAACTCTGAACCATTTTGCAACAGGCAACTGTGAGTTGGTGCGTCTTATTGCTTCCCACGTCTGCGTCTTTCCCACTCCTGGCTAATAGTTTCAGCTTTTGTACTGTATATCAGAAATGATCACCCTGTACCACACTGCTGACTTGTTGATGTTTTGTGAGCACACACGCATTTCTCTAGGTATCTTAAGTTTCCTACTGGAGTCATCAAAACTTTGAACTTTGTGTCTTACCCGTTACCCTAACATTAACCCCAGTAACATTTCTTCATCATAAACTACAAGTTACGCAAAATGGCATACAAACATCCAGTCCAATATGAAAGAAAAAAGCTAGCTTCATTAAGGAATCGAACCCCTTATCCCCGCATTAATGAGTTGTTCTCTGACCACTAACCCATCAGGTCTTAGTACATGCGATTCAAGAGTTAACCACTTGACAATCTTTAAACTTCGGTTGCCTAGAAATTGTAAAGACAGTGATGTGTGTACATTGTGCGAGTATCCGTCACTCGCGATGTGTGTGCAGTCCAAAATGAAAGAAAAGACCTTGCATCACTAGGGAATCGAACTCCCAATCATCAGTTGGTCGTTGGTAACTGTAAACAAAGAGATCGCATTTTGTTTAACTGCTAACTAACAAACGGGTTTATGCGTTCACTGAACAAAGATTATGGAAATAAAATACCACTTTTCCATCAGAAAAATCCTCAGAACCGTTATTACCAACCCATAGACACTAAAGCCAAAACCTTTCTCACATGCACACCCATCGCGAGTGACGGCTATGCGCACACATGCACACCCATAGCGAGTGACGTAGGACGTAAAGTCCCGCCCAGGTCGAAGTGGCGTCGATTTAGAGAGTCCCGAACCTGTTTGGAACTGGCCCTAGCACCGGCCCGGAACTGGCCCTAGCACCGGCCCGGAACTGGCCCTTGGTTATTTTTTGGTGTTAAAGCCCCAAAAGTGATCCCTAAATGCCAGTCCACTCGGTTCTAAACGGCCAAATTCATTGTCATGTTGATCGCCATCATCATCATCATCATCATCATCATCATCATCATCATCATCATCTTCGTGGTCGTCGTCCTCTTCATCGTCGTCATCATCGATGATGGCGATCAACATGACAACAATCGCCGGTGGGGAGAAGCCATTTTTCCATTGCCTGCTTTATTTATTGTAGGTTACAAAAAATAAAGAAAATGGCGGCATTGTTGTTATTGATTTTCTATCAGTTCATTTGCTGCCAAGTCCTCGTGGGGCAACTCGGGGTTGCGTAAATTGACACACACACACACACACACACACACACACACACACACACACACACACACACACACACACACACACACACACACACACACACACACACACACACACACACACACACACACACACAATTTACATATTGAATAAGTGGAAGATATTAAACTTTCCTCTTATTTTATTTTACTAATTTATTTGACTCACGCATTGACTTGTTCAGCTATTTCCTGCCAAGCTCTCTCTCGCGCTCTCGCTGCCGCGGCGGTATTGCTTTTTTTTGTTAAAATGGGTAACTGCTCGGCATTCACGTTCATTAGAATTTCCAATTCCGTGGGGGAAAAGTAACTGGATCTACGCTTTTGGTCCATGTTTGATCATGTTATCAGAGATCCATTGATGATGGCTCTTCATAGTCAACAGGCACGCCCTCAACCCATGGACATAATAAAGGATGGACCACGGACTGGAAAATAGCCGCCCATTCATTCCTATACAAACTGCTCAGAGGCGCATGGTAACATACAGGAGCGATTGGCTTCCGCGGTATGCGGCCAAGACACGTGGGCTAGTCCGTGACGTACCGGATGCAGAAATATAGAACTGATACCGTAATGCACCGCTTATTTGTCTTTGGATCTTTTGAATAAATGGATCAATACATGATGAATCACTATGATCGCAAGCAGAGGACCGTGAGAGTTATTGAGCAGCAGATGAACCAGTCCAAAAATCGGACACGTTAACGGAGCACTGAACTAGGCCCTCTCGGATGCCATTTGTTTCACTAGGACTCCTTTCAGCTGCACACCAGCGAGATAACGGCTAATAAAACGCTTGAGGTGGTGTTTTGAAAAGAAAAAACTTACATTTTTTTAGGACATGGCATGAAGGTAATTATGAGCCTTTGGTTGATATCCAGACATTTTTTGCGGAGACACAATCCTGTTCCCCACTTGTATTGGAGTGGACGGCGATATCTACTTCTGGGCCGCCTGAAATGACGGACCCCGTCCACAGCCAGCTTAAACAGCTGCAATACCAGGCTTGGCCTCTGAGCACTGGTGGATTGCGGAAGTATATGCCTATCCTGGGGGCCTGCCTCAACCCAGAGTGAACATACTCAGAGTTGATTAACCCAACGCTGATCACCTGAGGGCAGTGGCGGCGCCAGAAATAATTTGTTGCAGTTGCTTAACAGTTGCTGTATGAATTCAAGAGGTTGCTGGTCAAAAAAAAAAACCTTGATCAAAACACCTGAATTTGGCAGAGGCACGGCCGGGAAGACATTTTCGGCACGGGTTGGGGTGGTTGCGGTCCCGTACGAGGCAAGTTTACAGTACAGTAACAACACAGACTAATCGCACCACTGTGATTGAGTGTGATCGTATCATTTGACAGTTCAACGTGCGCTATCTTTCTCCCTCTCCCTCACACACGCACAGACATAAAGACGTAAAGACATAGAACAATATAGAGGAAGATCTTTAAGAAGGCCAACATGAAAATAGCCCAGCGGCATGTACACATTCACTGCTAGTCCAGGTGGCACTGCGGCCACACGACATATAACAAATAACATAGTTCTCTCAATCAACAGCCCGTCAGCAGTCCCCCAACTACAAGGTTAGCTGTCCTGTCAATAGTGGTGAATTGCACATCTCAGACCCACCGTCGCCACGGTACATTCCAAAGCATTCACATTAGTTGCGCGATACGTCTCAAATGTAGGCCTATGTGGAACATTAATACAATAGTTGCTATTATTGTTGATACTATTATACTTCATAATACTTCTATTAAGGGCGGATCATACCAGGCTACGATAAACCCATCCTTTGGCATGAGCCAAACCTAGAATCTAGTTCTACTTCAAAACAAAATCACATGGGCCCCAAGTCAATATGCTGCGACGGGCAAACTTAATAACCAAACGGCCTACCTTAAATCGATGTTCATGTCACTTACAGAGTGTGCGCATGCCCAACGCTCGGGAACTGGGCATGGTGAGGGGGAGGGGAGGAGAGGAGAGTCCCAGGCTGACTCGTGTTGATTTGAACGACAGTCCAGTCACGGCCCTGAAATGTTGACGCTACTCACTGATTATGCACTTAATCTGGTGATTCATATGACAGGAATGGTCGGTATGGTGACGGGTACCGCATTCGGCCATAGGTTTAGTTGAACTTATTTAATACCATTTTACGGAAAATGGCATTATTTCAAATATGTTGTTTGAGTTTGACAAAAAATCAGGGGTTGCTCTGGGGTTTCTGAGTAATTGCTTGGAGTTGCTATAGCAACGGCAAGCAACCGTTTGGCGCCGCCCCTGCCTGAGGGGTGTTCCACGAACGGAGGTTTAACAAACACTGAGTTAACGCTGAACTCTAGGTTGATTGACCCTGTGCCGACCAACCCAGAGTTTTCGGTTCCACAGCAGCGGTTATGCATTAGTTCAATCAACTCGGGGTTGGTTAACACAGGGTTGTGCGCGTCCACGCCAAACTTAAAAAGACGTGATGTATGGATCATGGAAACCCTGATCGATATGGCGAAACGGGCCGCTTATTTCAATGAAATGGAACCCCAGGGCCCTGTACCACGAAGCTCGCTTAGAGGGTTAGCGAGGTATGTTGAGCTCCAAGCCTGGGTTAGTTGTACCACGAAAGTCGATCTCTTTTAGCGTCGCTGTATCACCATGGTGACTTATGCTCGCAACCAAACCTGGTCGGGAGCAGTTTTTCGGCTTAGTCTAGCCGGAGATCGGCTACTTAAATCGGCGTGCGCAGCTTCCTAGCCCCTCCTCTGACAATGGCGTCACCATTTGTGGGTGTTCCCGTGGACCCCGGCGCACTTCTCCGGAGACAAGGGTTTTACGGGACAGAACCGATCCCTTGGCATTGTCTGACGATATTCAGATTTCAGACTTTATTGTCATTGTGCAAACAACGAAATTGGGGTTCTTCATGAGAGATACAGATTCTCATCAGAGGGTGTTCGTTATTTGATCGTCCTTTTGGACCTTATGTAGACAATGATTACTGTTGCGCATTGTGTCTCAGTGACAGAGTGCTAGAGTGGAGGTAGCGCGTCAGTCTTGAATTCCTGCGCGGGGGGTTCGACTCCCATGTGACGCGAAATATATGTGAAGCTTAAAAAGTCCTAATTCTCATGCATATGGAATACTTATTCACTAAAACTTATGGAATTATATTTTTGTGCTTATTTCGAACTTCAACCCATATTTTCAAGGCCGTGCTGGCAACACATCTATGGGGGTAAAATGCATGATGATAGACCGGCGAATTTGAACCCCGGTGGCTGGCGTTCGGGTCTTATACTAATCCACTACGCTACAGCCGCTACCTCTCAGCGGCCAAAAACATGCGATACATTGCTTGAATAGGGTGTATTTAAAGTGAATTCCCTAAATGATAGAATAAGGCAGGATGGACGTTGCTTATGCATTTTTAAATCATCATCATTCTATTTGGATTAATGGCGAACAATTCTGCATTTGGCATAGTTATTTTACAGACAATATGCAGAATCTTTTCACTTATACTCATAGACTGCTTGATCTATCGTAAAGGTGAGAAAAATGACGCAAAAAAACGCCCCTTTCACGTGAACGCGCACTGAACCTAAAGCGGAAAACCTGGTTCAACTAATTGAATCTAAAGTGAGCTTCGTGGTACCATTTAACTCTGATTGCGAGTTGCGGCTCTGTCGAGCCAGGTTTTCCCAAGAAAGCCTGGGTATGTTCAGCGAGCTTCGTGGTATAGGGCACAGGTTCTCCTGGAGAGCTATGACGAGGAGAAGGACATTATCACAAGAAAAGGGAACGCTAAAACCTCTGGAACCCGGAGAACCAAAGCCTGGCAGCGGATCGCTGACCGCGTAAATGCGTTAGTTACACGTCAAAAGCATGATCCTTAAAGGCACCCAGTGCAACTTTATGTAAACATTCAATGAAAAATAAACATTCAATTTCTAGTCTTTTTTACACGTAGTAAGTTTCAATAACTCCATACCATTACATATCGACATTCAAGGAGCAAAGATGAGACGTCGCTGTGTGGTGAGAACTGATAGAAAATCGTAAACAACAACAATCGCCGGTGGGGAGAAGCCATTTTTCCATTGACTGGAAGCCTGCTTTATTTATTGTAGGTTACAAAAAATAAAGAAAATGGTGGCATTGTTGTTGTTATCGATTTTCTATCAGTTCTCACCACACAACGACGTCTCATCTTTGCTGCTTGAATGTCGGTATGTAATGGTATGGAGTTATTGAAACTTACTACGCGTAAAAAAGACTAGAAATTGAATGTTTATTTTTAAGCCTCGAAAGTTGCACTGGGTGCCTTTAATATTTGAGCCATGAATATATAAATATCCCAGTTAAGCATTCTTAAAGATCCTACCACATAACCCCTTTCTTCTAAAACAATATGTACTCCGATTGCTTCCAAGCGGTCAGAGGATCAAGTATAAAAATGAAGTATAAAAAACATACAAACTGGTAAGCTTTTCCCACCATCGTATTGGTATAAATTTAAATAAGCAATTTTTTTAAGCCAATCGTGAAAAGGCCGACAGTCGGCAGACTGGATCTGGCCCTCAAATTGTCTTGACCCCGGTGGAGGAGCTGTTAATAAACATAAATTCAGGGCGCCCTGGCATGGAGGGGGTACTTGGAGGTACCTACCACCTCAGAGAGTCATGGGCCATACCCCACACTGGTTGAATGTAGGTTTTTGTGTTTTCTTGTATTTTAGATTTTTTTTGCCTTCGAAGTAACACATGCAAACCGTGTGCTTGCCACAGCGCATACTATTCCAAATGTTTCTTTTTTGGTAACTGGGTAGAAAACCTAAAAGTGACAATTCATCAACTTCACAGATCAAGATGGATCAGTGCTTGTAATGAAGCCGCCGGCTACGATCGAACATTCTCCAGTGGATGCAAGTCCGTTAGGACTATTTTATACTTTATGTTGTAAATGCCTCTCGGCATAGTACTCAGACAATATTGCTCTTTGTATGATAGGAGGCCGATACAAATCTTGGATGGGTCATCTGAAACGACTGTGATGTGCTCAGCATCTCCAGCATTATAGGCTAGATAAAACTACCATTTGAAAAAAACGGAGGGCTACGCAAATAGTCTGGAGTGAACTGAGGCCAGGTCCTCGATTGGTAGTGTTGGCTATGTAAGGCTATTTAAAGGTTGGGTACGCGATTTGCGAAACGCCAGCAGATTTTGAAAATACACAACTCAAGTCCTACCCCCTCTCCTTCAACGCTGACTCTGACTCCACCCATTCCAAGTACCTGGACGCGCAATCATGCACGAGCGCGAACAGAGATGCGCGAGAGCGAGCCAGGCTAGCGTAGGTTTTCGTTTAACAACATGGCACTACATTCAGCTGCAAATTGCACCCAGTACCGCGGGAAGTAGGGGTTTTGGGGGTGCTGCAACACCCCCTGTCCGAGGCCCTGTCTTATCACAGAAAACGATCATTTCTAAAAACTCCGGCCAAAGTGGAGATTTCTGAAAACGCCGGTTATGTGTTGTCGTATCAACGGGGAGAAACGGGATTTTAGGTTCTGAAGCGTCACATTATGCACCAGGAAATGCTTAACGTCATGTGAGCATCCGCTGTACCGTATTGGTCCGAATATAAACACAAACCCCATTGTAATACGACCTATATTTGGAAAAAAAATTTGAAGACCAGATCTTGATTTCATGAATAAATCAATTGTATTAATTGAAATAATATACGAAAATAAAAAGGCATAGAATAAAACACTGCATTGCCACTAAACAGTAGTGCAAATAGGCCGTACTGATGTGTACACCAAAGACTTCCTGACACTCCTCTGCCCCGCTGTGTTCGCTCTGGCTGTGGTCGCTCCGAACTGTTTCGGCCCGTGGCAAAGCGAGTCATCCTCGCTGCTGTCCAAGGCATGTTGAGACGCAGCATTTATTTAATGCTCATATGTCCTAGTGCTGAAAAAAGGTTATATGAAAAAGTGTGAGGGTAGCGGTGGTGCGCTAAACTTGTTCTGTGAGCAGCTGGATGTGAACCATGGTGTGAAGGAAGTGAACACAACGATCGATTTTCAACTGTGCGCGCATGCACTGGTGTAATTGAGCTGCGCTGCTATATATCTTTTTTTTATCAATGTGACGAGTTGCGAGTCTAGTGCAGGCCGGGTTTTTTTTTCCAGCACCCCCTGCTGAGAATACGTTCTCGCGGCTATGGTTGCACCAGATGTTATAAACATTAAACGGTCACATAAATCATTACTATTTTTAGAAAATGTTTGTTTCATATAATTGTATTGGAAGTCCTGGTTTTCACTAGGGTTGCCGCGGTGTGGACATTTTCACACCGAGTAATACACTCGTCTCAACACCGGTATTACCGAGTATAAACGGTATAAACTTTGAAACTAGGTCAACCCAACCCAGTCGCCAAGAAAAAACGTCAGTGATGTACGTTTCCATGAACACTGGATACGTAGCATTTCAACGTAAAAAATAGCGTGTTATACCTACAGTATCCACGTGTGCCGCTGTGGAGGCGGGTTTCGGGGTTTGGGTTTCACGGCTTTCGCGGCAAATTGTGGACACGATTGTTTAGGGGGGGGGGGGGGAGACTGTTGTTGACCGGGGAGGGGGGGGGGGGGGGGGAGACACGTTTGTTGAGGGGGGGGACGACGACACACGATTGTGGGGGGGGGGGGACGACGACGACGACACGTTAGTTGAAGGGGGGGGGGGGGGACACGTTTGTTGAGGGGGGGGTGAGACACGTTTGTAGGGGGGGGGCACGCTCGACAACGAGAGTTGGTTTTTATTGAACGCTCGACAACGAGAGTTGGTTTTTATTGAACGAGACTTCAACACGGAACAGCTGCGCGAAACGATGGTCACGTCACTCTCGGTGACGGTGTCGACAATAATGAACACACGGACAATGTTAATAGAACAACACACAACCACATAACATCCCGAACCCATTAACCCCACTTAATCCTAACAACAAAACAAGTTAACAAAAGCCCCATTTGTCAACTGAGAACCCCAATTCCCAGAATCCCCCGCGGCTCCGGAACACGGCGTAGCTTATATTAATCTTTATTATCTGAATGGGAAATGCAATATTTTAGGACAGATACACCATTAAACGCGTTTCTAATGACATTTCTAGCGAGAAATGTACATTTTCCTTACATAATCTTCAGTCAGTGAATGTGTATGATCTTTATTAATCTTTATTATCTGAATGGGAAATGCAATATTTTAGGACCGATTCACCGTTAAACGTGTTTCTAATAACATTTCTAGCGAGAAATATACTTTTTAATTGCATAATCTTCAGTCAGTGATTGTGTCTGATCTTTAGTTTTATAGTTATTAGGAGTTGATCGGCTCGCTCGCATGTTTCAACGACGTCAGGTTGCTTTCGCTAAACTAGCAGCTCACGTGCTTCCTGCGTTTGTGTTATTAAACTGTTACTTTATGTAACTTTTAATGATATCATCTTGTTAGAAACACGTATATCTGAGAGCCAACCCAGTCGCCAAAAACATACCTACGTTGACAGTGTACGTTTCGTGAACACTGGATTACGTCGCATTTCAACATAAAATAGCGTGTTATACACACACACACACGCACGCACATGCACAGACACACACACACAAGCACACACAAGCACACACACGCACGCACAGACACACAGACACAGAAACAGACACACACACACACACACACACACACACACACACGCACACGGTGCATTTCGCTGCTAAAACAACAACAAAAAAATATTTCCTCAAATATTATTACTTTCAAAACGTTGGCCAAAATGGCCAATAATATCTTTTTTTTTTGGGATGCTTCCAGGACATTTTGGGTGGATTTTGAACGGTATGTGGGGGGCACGTTTTTTGCAGGACCTGGCAACCCTGCGCTGTTGCCCGAGATCTGGATCCACCCCGGCGTGGTGCTGTCTCCTTTTGACCTTTTGACCCCAGACTTCTGGGGGAATAGCTGAATCAATTCATTAGTCAATCAGAAGCATGTAAATATCTTTCCGGTGGGGTAAGAGGACGAACAAGGTGTCCTTCAGCATCTACGCTTCCAGGCGATTGCAACGGTGCCACACATGAGCATATTCGAACATGTTTAATGGTAGTAATTAGCTGTCGAAATTGGAGGCCTTAATCAATACTGAGCAGCTATTGATTTGCTTCCCGATAAAGATTTGTCACAAATGACATGTTATTTAGCATCTACACGTTGAGCTGAGTCCAATGACACCAAGAACGACACTCTAGCTAATGGTAACATGTATTTGACATGGTACACCTAGGTCTAGGACATGATCTCGGTGTAGCAAGAGGCCGAGCTTGATCTCATTGGACTCAGCTTAACGTGTAGATGCTAATTAACATGTAATTTGTCAAAAATCTCCATCGGGAAGCAAATCTATAGCTGGTCATTATTGATAAAGGCCTCCAAAATCGACAGCTAATTACTACCCCGAAACATATTCAAATATGATCATGTGTGGCACTGTTGCAATCGTCTCGAAACGTAGATGTCAAAGGACACCTTGTTTGCTCTGTTGCACCACCGGGAACATATTTTCATACTTCTAATGGATTGATTCATATTTTAAGGTTCTCGGAGTGAGACTTTAAGTGGCTGCAGCAGAAGTGTTGAGACGAAAGATGATATCAAGAGATTTATAGAATATTCCCATTCACATTATGATTCTTCGTCGTAACATCCGACCAAACATCCTTCACATTCACAGAGCGAAGATTATGAAAGTCCAGGCTCAATAAGTGCTCCATCTCGTTGCACCTGCACCCAGCGGCTCGCTTGCAAGATTTTGGCCTGAAGATCTTCCCAGACCAACACCCTAGCCATCCAACATGCATATCTGAGAATCAGGCCTCTCTTTAATAATGACATAAAGTTATGAGAGAAACACACATTAACTTTTTGTTATCTCATAAGCGGCGTGGTGCCGGCTCCTTTTGACCTTTTGACCCCAGACTTCAAAGACGTGGCCACAGGCCAGCTGTGTCTACACACATTAAGCCACAAATGTACACCTCCATCCCGCAAAAAATGGGGCCTAGAAACTAACCTCTGTCTTATATACATTGACTGTACTGTTGGAGGTCACGCCCCTTTTCCAGCCTTTTCGAGATAGCTAGGGATGCTAAAATGTTGACACACATTTCCCGGGGCCCCGAGAACGACATATGCAAGATTTGTAGTTCTAGCCCATAGAGAAAAAAAGTTTTCCCAAATGGACTGTCATTTGGACAAAGCCCCTTCAGAAGTGTTGCCTGCGAGACCTAATGGTTCAGAATGTGGTGGAAAAAAAGTTTTTGAGATAGGAAGGTCCTACCGCCCTGAAATTTGAATACCATATTCTAGGGCCTAACTGGGACCCCCGCACCGAAACTTGGCCCGGTCGGACCCCGAGGGCAGGAAGGGGGGGCCTGCCCTCGGGGTCTGACCGGGCCAAGTCTCGGGCAGGAAGGGCCCCCCCTTCCTCCCCTCGGGGTCCGACCGGGCCAAGTTTCGGTGCGGAGGTCCCAGTTAGGCCCTAGAATAAGGTATTAAAATTTCAGGGCGGTAGGACCTTCCTATCTCAAAAACTGTTTTTCCACCACATTCTGAACCATTAGGTCTTGCAGGCTACACTTCTGAGGGGCTTTGTCCAAATGACACTCCATTTGGGAAAACTTTTTTTCTCTAAGGGCTAGAACTCCAAATCTCGGATATGTCGTACACGGGGCCCCGGGAAATGTGTGTAAACATTTTAGCATCCCTAGCTATCTCGAAAAGGTCGGCAAAGGGGCGTGACCTCCAACAGTACAGTAAATGTACATAAGACAGAGGTTAGTTTCTAGTCCCCATTTTTTGTGGGATGGAGGTGTACATTTGTGGCTAAAGGTGTGTAGACACAGCTGGCCTGTGGCCACGTTTTTGAAGTCGGGGGTCAAAAGGTCAAAAGGAGCCGGCACCACGCCGCTTATGAGATAACAAAAAGTTAATGTGTGTTTCTCTCATAACTTTATGTCATTATTAAAGAGAGGCCTGATTCTCAGATATGCATGTTGGATGGCTAGGGTGTTGGTCTGGGAAGATCTTCAGGCCAAAATCTTGCAAGCGAGCCGCTGGGTGCAGGTGCAACGAGATGGAGCACTTATTGAGCCTGGACTTTCATAATCTTCGCTCTGTGAATGTGAAGGATGTTTGGTCGGATGTTACGACGAAGAATCATAATGTGAATGGGAATATTCTATAAATCTCTTGATATCATCTTTCGTCTCAACACTTCTGCTGCAGCCACTTAAAGTCTCACTCCGAGAACCTTAAAATATGAATCAATCCATTAGAAGTATGAAAATATGTTCCCGGTGGTGCAACAGAGCAAACAAGGTGTCCTTTGACATCTACGTTTCGAGACGATTGCAACAGTGCCACACATGATCATATTTGAATATGTTTCGGGGTAGTAATTAGCTGTCGATTTTGGAGGCCTTTATCAATAATGACCAGCTATAGATTTGCTTCCCGATGGAGATTTTTGACAAATTACATGTTAATTAGCATCTACACGTTAAGCTGAGTCCAATGAGATCAAGCTCGGCCTCTTGCTACACCGAGATCATGTCCTAGACCTAGGTGTACCATGTCAAATACATGTTACCATTAGCTAGAGTGTCGTTCTTGGTGTCATTGGACTCAGCTCAACGTGTAGATGCTAAATAACATGTCATTTGTGACAAATCTTTATCGGGAAGCAAATCAATAGCTGCTCAGTATTGATTAAGGCCTCCAATTTCGACAGCTAATTACTACCATTAAACATGTTCGAATATGCTCATGTGTGGCACCGTTGCAATCGCCTGGAAGCGTAGATGCTGAAGGACACCTTGTTCGTCCTCTTACCCCACCGGAAAGATATTTACATGCTTCTGATTGACTAATGAATTGATTCAGCTATTCCCCCAGAAGTCTGGGGTCAAAAGGTCAAAAGGAGACAGCACCACGCCGGGGTGGATCCAGATCTCGGGCAACAGCGCAGGGTTGCCAGGTCCTGCAAAAAACGTGCCCCCCACATACCGTTCAAAATCCACCCAAAATGTCCTGGAAGCATCCCAAAAAAAAAAGATATTATTGGCCATTTTGGCCAACGTTTTGAAAGTAATAATATTTGAGGAAATATTTTTTTGTTGTTGTTTTAGCAGCGAAATGCACCGTGTGCGTGTGTGCGTGTGTGTGTCTGTGTCTGTGTCTGTGTGTCTGTGCGTGCGTGTGTGTGCTTGTGTGTGCTTGTGTGTGTGTGTGTCTGTGCATGTGCGTGCGTGTGTGTGTGTGTATAACACGCTATTTTATGTTGAAATGCGACGTAATCCAGTGTTCACGAAACGTACACTGTCAACGTAGGTATGTTTTTGGCGACTGGGTTGGCTCTCAGATATACGTGTTTCTAACAAGATGATATCATTAAAAGTTACATAAAGTAACAGTTTAATAACACAAACGCAGTAAGCACGTGAGCTGCTAGTTTAGCGAAAGCAACCTGACGTCGTTGAAACATGCGAGCGAGCCGATCAACTCCTAATAACTATAAAACTAAAGATCAGACACAATCACTGACTGAAGATTATGCAATTAAAAAGTATATTTCTCGCTAGAAATGTTATTAGAAACACGTTTAACGGTGAATCGGTCCTAAAATATTGCATTTCCCATTCAGATAATAAAGATTAATAAAGATCATACACATTCACTGACTGAAGATTATGTAAGGAAAATGTACATTTCTCGCTAGAAATGTCATTAGAAACGCGTTTAATGGTGTATCTGTCCTAAAATATTGCATTTCCCATTCAGATAATAAAGATTAATATAAGCTACGCCGTGTTCCGGAGCCGCGGGGGATTCTGGGAATTGGGGTTCTCAGTTGACAAATGGGGCTTTTGTTAACTTGTTTTGTTGTTAGGATTAAGTGGGGTTAATGGGTTCGGGATGTTATGTGGTTGTGTGTTGTTCTATTAACATTGTCCGTGTGTTCATTATTGTCGACACCGTCACCGAGAGTGACGTGACCATCGTTTCGCGCAGCTGTTCCGTGTTGAAGTCTCGTTCAATAAAAACCAACTCTCGTTGTCGAGAGTTCAATAAAAACCAACTCTCGTTGTCGAGCGTGCCCCCCCCCTACAAACGTGTCTCACCCCCCCTCAACAAACGTGTCCCCCCCCCCCCCCTTCAACTAACGTGTCGTCGTCGTCCCCCCCCCCCCACAATCGTGTGTCGTCCCCCCCCCTCAACAAACGTGTCTCCCCCCCCCTCCCCGGTCAACAACAGTCTCTCCCCCCCCCCTAAACAATCGTGTCCACAATTTGCCGCGAAAGCCGTGAAACCCAAACCCCGAAACCCGCCTCCACAGCGGCACACGTGGATACTGTAGGTATAACACGCTATTTTTTACGTTGAAATGCTACGTATCCAGTGTTCATGGAAACGTACACCACTGACGTTTTTTCTTGGCGACTGGGTTGGTCAACCGCCACACAAGCATCGGTTTTTAGACCCTTCTCGTCCTTCAGTTGCCGCAAACGTTCAAAAGCAGCGCCTAGGATTATTCTTGATTTCAGTTTTTCTCTTTCAGCGTTTTTATTATCAATTACTCTCTGAAAAATAGTTTTCCTTCTCTTTGCTGGTGGTGGTGGTGGTGGTGGTGGTGGTGGGGATGGTGGCGTCTTTTCTGCCATGGAAATTGTCTTCTACTGCTAGGTCCAAATGTGGATTAACTAGTTCCAGTAGATACCGCAGGATAACAACAAACAGGAGCTTGCTCTGGGTCACGAGCTCTGGGTCACGAGTACTGCACGAAGGGGTCGCGCGCGGGGGAGGGGGGAGGGGGAGTACAGTACGACCGTTTGATTGACGTACTTACTGTCCAATGAAACTCGGTGGCAATGGAAATGATTGGCTGGAGTTTTTCGAGCCCTGCCCGTTCCACAGATGATTGACAAGTTTAATTTTCATGTCAGTACTTCTAACTCAGTGGCTGTAAGCGGGTTATGATAAGGATTTCAAGTAATTTTGCAAAAAGGGCCAAAAAAGCGAATCACCTGCGCAACCTTTAAATATATTAAAGATTTGCGCGAGAATCTATATCTCTCCACTCCAGCAAAAAGTCATCCAATATGCCAAGATGTCGAGCCGTGGTCTTATCAATCGCTCCCGGTGGATTGCACGTATAATTTGCGCTCTGATATCAGCAGTTCTCTCATCAAAAGGGCATGCCATTGTGAACACATGAAATCTGCGGTGAACGCCGGTTGAAATACCCAAAACCGGGTTATGTTTCAAACTTAACCTGCGCAAAACCTGGTCCGACCAGGTTTGATTCAGAGCATATGTTGCAATAGCAACTAACATACCGTGATCCTTTTGGAACGGAAAACCTAGGGTTACAGCAAACCCTGGGTTAACTTACCCGGTTATGTGATAAAACCGGCTTTGTGGAACACCCGACAGTTCTCACCACACAACGACGTCTCATCTTTGCTCCTTGAATGTCGATATGTAATGGTATGGAGTTATTGAAACTTACTACGTGTAAAAAAGACTAGAAATTGAATATTTATTTTTCATTGAATGTTTACATAAAGTTGCACTGGGTGCCTTTAAAGGGCCTAGTATGCTTTTCTTTATTTTTTTTCTCCTATTGCGCTTTATGTACTACACAGGAACTTGTGCGCTTTACAAGTTCCTGTGTAGTGAGTGTAACATAATTCACCTACAGTATTTTGTAATGTGTTGTTCTTTACACTGTGTTAGGCATGTCGATTGTCTTGGTGGTTCAGGGATCGCTGTCCCTTTAAGGATTACGAGCGTCTCACGACGTGGAGCCCGATGCGGGATATGTTTACTTGCAGCACGTTTTGATTTCCGGTTTCCTCTCTAACTAAATAAACGAGTCGCACAGTCTGTGTGCTCAACGTGCGAAATTGTATCTTTCATTCAACGCAAATTTCCACACCGGTACGAGGTGACGAAAAGTTGTACTTTGGCTGGGAGTCAATGGCATAGATATATTATCGGAGCGCTTCATCAGTTCACAATCACTAAGAAGAACAGTTTGATTTAGCTACTCTCAGCTAGTATTTGTTTAACAATGGTAAGAAGGTGTTTTTTTCGTTGTGAAGGAACATCTCCCTTGTATGCGTTGCCAAAGCCAGAGCCTTCACGTAGCCATTGGCTGGAGTTCATTTTTAACCCTATTTTTAACCCTATTCCCCCAACTGTACCGAACCTTTTTCTGTGTCGCCACCACTTCACGGAGGGCTGCTTCAAGAACCTGCGTTCGTTCACTAGTGGATTCGCAAAGCTGCTAACTCTGAGGATAGATGCTGTTCCAACTCTGTGTGGCCCAATGGGTGAAGATGTCTCTCAACATGTAAGTAAACTGATCATGAAAAAGTGTCTCTGTAGTGTTTTATCCAGATGCCTCGGACTCCAGCCTTAATACCACGTTGGTCTTTTTAATGTTGATTTTAAATACTCTTACAAACTTGAATACATTGCTACTTTATTCCGGTCACCAATTGATGCATTGCACGATCTTGCTGTGGGTGCCATACAATGTCAAGTTGTGGTGTTTGTTTTCGAGCTGGTTGCTTAAGAGGCTAATGCTGCTATCCATTTGGATGGTACGCTGGTACGAACGACCAGCTTCAGCGAGAACGTGACGCATTTCCCTTGCTCCAGCCTTCCAGTTTGCCATTTGTGTTTCTGTCGAGCCACGAGGGGGAGTAGTAGCAGGCTAGTCATCATTAGCGACATAGCCTCTTTAGCAAACCAGCTTCAAAACAAAGCTTTACATTGAATTGCACGCAAAGCAAGACCGTGCAATGCATATATTGGTGACCGGATTAAAGCAGCAAAGAAATAAAGTGTGTAAGAGGCTTTAAAAACGACATTAAAACCACCAACGTGGTACAAATAGAAAGAAAATACATCTCATCCCCCATTAACAATGGGCGCAGCCATCTTCTTTGCGAGTTGTACAGCTCTGCTCGCTCTACTTTGATTGAAGGGGTCGTGCCTCAGTGAAATGCCGCAAGAAAGCTGGGAGATTTGCGACTTTAACACTTCGTAAATCCAAATGGATAGCAGCATAATGTAGCTAACAATAATAACGACTAGCCAATGAAAAAAGGGAATGCTATAAGTGCTGCAAGCCAGGAAATTACGTCACGTTGTCGATAGAGCAGGTCGGGCGTACCGGTGTACCATACAAATGGATCACAGCATTAGCTGTGTGTGAGGTGTTACTATCAGGCGGGTTAAATGGCCACAACCTGTTTCAGAGGTTAATTGTAAGTGTGTACTGTGTAAATTAATTTTCGTCGTGATTTGTGTGTGATCATTTCAGCAGGACTGCAGTGCCTATTATCGCCCCTTCCAACACGTCGGATGCCAGACCGACTCGCCTCCGATTATATCGGCGGGAACCCAAACCATCACGTCTGTGGGAATACAAACTGCACGGTTCAAGTCGACATCAGTCGGCACACAGTTTTCCATGGGATCGCTAAAGACGCGCGTAAGAACCAAAGGTATGTACTTGGGATCGACCATATAGATTTTTTTTTCATCAGCCTTAGCCGATAACCGATAACGATTTTCTTGAGCATATATTTGGAGCAGATACTAGCCTGGAAATTCAGAGATCTCGCGAGAGCACAATCTGAATTTGCTCAGCCAGTCATTCTAGGAACGAGCAATATAGTTTTTTGTATATTCTGGGCCTCCCCTGGACCAGAACATTAATCAATCACATCGAGGTATCAATATAGGTGGGCCTAAAGTGTTGCTGTTTTACCGACCCGATACGGCAAGAGTCTTAACTATTGGTAACCACTGGTTTGGATATGTCACCCCTTGTATTCTTCTGATATTTTCAAATGCATGCTTGGTGCGGCCCCTCGAGTTGGGCCTTTTTCATTACTCGTTATCGGACCCTATGGCAACTAAGTTTGGCCTCGGGTCATTTTTTTTTCCAGCCAGTGGGTGGCGGGCCAGAACATATATTGCATAGTTTCCAATAACTCCCGCCCAGCCCCTCGCAGCTTACCGTGACCGTGGAGTAGTAGCAGGATTTGATACATTTAAATTCAAAAAGGGTTGTGAAAGAAGAAAAAGTTCACTGTATCCGGCCCTTTACCTCTAATAGATATAGATATTTGATATTCTAAAACTTCAAATAAATAAATAATATTATGTAACTTCAGAATAATCTGGTGGTCCAGATATTATTTCTTGCGGGACAGACATAATTGCCAGGTGCCAACCCCTGCCCTATTGGCTTTCTAGATGTGGGTCTGGATTTCCTGGTTAAGCCTCCCTCAATTTACATCATAATAATGACACAATGATGATAACCAATGTTATAATGTCTCAATTTAAAAAAAAAAGAAGGAACATTTATTGAACGTTCTGAAAATCATGCCAAAAAAATAAACTGAAATCGATACCGATACATGAAAAAACGCAAATATCGGCCGGCCTATATATTGGTCTGCAAAACAAAGACACTGAGAGTGTCTTTAGTATTTCATACTAAACTTTGTGGAAGCATCTTTTTCCTGTGTCTTGGGATGGTGTCTTTTTTTCTCTTTTCTTGGCGTACCTAGAATCTGCAGTCCAGTATTCTATGTGATGTCCCTCTCTTGCTGTCTGTTGTGTTGCTAGAATATGGGCTACACATTAATTAATTTATAAAGTATCACATTACTTTTTACTAACGATTCGATAAAAGCGTCTGCTAAATAACATCATACCCATAACCAAGTAGGATATATTTTGTTTGCAAATCTTCATCGTTACTCCAGTACCAAGGACAAAACATCCGCTAAATTATTATTTCCAGTTTCTAATACGATTTGTTTCTGTTTTTTGTAGCCATGCAGACACAGGTGTCTCCTCTCAGTGTAGACTTAGGAACAACCTCTCATTTGCCAGACTCACCGCTGACTTCTACATCAATAAAGGGCCAGGGCTGGAGACCTAGCAAGAGACCACGGCTTGAGTTGGAAGAAGAGGAGGAGAGTGACTCCTCAATTGAATCACATAAAGAACCGCTGGACTCTACATACAACTCTGGAGACTCTGTTCTTACAGAGGAATCTGACGTCTCGTAAGTTTTTAGTATTGGCCGCATTGTACTAAAAGCAGCATTGGCTAGGGATTGGTAGTATGGCTATGAGTAATACAGTATTTCTAATAGTATTCTGCCTTATGTTTTTTTCCTTATGTTAGGTTTGAGACTCGGCTCAAACAGAATGAGGCAAAGTATATTGTCTTTGAAAGCTGCCTCAAACAGCTGTTTGAAAACTGTCCCGCGTGTCAGGGAGGCTGTGACCTTCAACAGCGAAGGATCGGTACCTATGTGGCTTTCACTCAGCGATGTCTACACTGCAGCTACTTCAGACAGTGGGAGAGTCAGCCCATGGTTTTAAACACCCCCATTGCCGACCTGCAACTTTTGGCTGCTACCGACTTCACAGGGTCCTCCTTCACCCATCTACAAAAGGTAAACATTTTACCATTATGTGAAACTCACTAGCGATGGACTCTTCTTAAACACAGCTTATGTGCCGTTCATGTAAAGGTGTGTGAGGCCATGCAACTCGAGATATTTCAGTATGACACCTTCAGGAGGCATGCAAGGAATAACATGCAACTGTCTATTGTTCACAAGTGGAAGATGGATCAGCAGCATCATTTCCAGGAACAATTGCGCCTTCGTGGGTCAGTTGCAGTGGGAGACGAAATGAGGGCAGATTCTCAAGGTTTGTAGAAATGTGAAGGTCTGACAACTGAATTATTAGTCTGCATTCTGAATCATATGATGTCCCTTGAACATACACATACATTTAAATAGTTTCTTTCACGTGTACAAATACACGCTGTCTCCTTTTGTGCAAATAATGTATCTAAACAATTACTTTTGACTAATTACCCTCTGCAGAAGACTGCGATGACTTTGTAGACCACAGCACACAGACTCTGCATGTGGACGCACCTGGCTCCTCCCACATGTCCAGTCACAACGGGGAGCTGCGGATCCTGAGTGTCCACGGAAAAGGGGAGGGCCCACTGGCGGTGGACGGTCATGATACCCTCGTCACCGCGTCTGAGGTCGAGGCCCTGAGCTCGCCGTCTGCGGACCACAGCGCGGCCAAGAGCCTTGAGCGCGGTGAGCTGCTGGTCCGCCACGAGGAGCTGAGTGTGCAGGTTGGAAATCATCTTCTCATTCACCATCCAAAAGAGAGGCTTCCTCTGTTACCACTCCAGCACACACCCATAGAAAGCACCAGCTTTATGATTCAACGGTTCGTCAGTGGGGATTGACAACTATTCTGTGCAAATGTAAGAATATGTCTTGTGTGTGTTTCCTTCTTTATGTGGATAGCAGCAGACCCCAGACACCATTGTAATCAAGGTTGAAGAGGATATTGATGGAGGCATGCCAACTGTAGGTTAGTAACACACATTGCATATATGCAAGCAAACGACCTGGATCAACTGAGAATTTACTAGATTCTACCTGCGCTAAAAAGCCTGGTCCTCTTTTGAAAAGCATCATGACCAGAGCCCTGCTAAAACACAAGGACTTATTATGCAGTTTATAGTAAAATGATTTACATCTTCTTCATGAGAGACAGGTCTCAGGAAGGCCAAGATCAGCTCTGATCCCAATTTAACAACAGTAATTGTAAAACAGATGATAGGAAACAACAGATGACCTTGGTTGTGTCTTAATGACCTCACGTTGCGGTGCTTTTTCAGCTGAAGCCTCTGTCCCTTGACCACCCTGAGGGGAACAAGGAAAAGGCATAATCAGCAAATAGAAGTTAGAAAAAATGTGTCTAAACATAAATCTTCCAATACACAAGTGTGTACAACGTACATACCGTATCCCTTTCTGCAAATAATGAATTAACCCAATTACTTTCTCTGTTTTTTTATTTCTCTCTGCAGAAGACTACAATGACTTTGTAGAGCACAGCACACAGACTCTGCATGTGGACGCCCCTGGCTCTTCCCACATGTCCAGTCACAATGGGGAGCTGCGGATCCTGAGTGTCTACGGAAAAGGGGAGGGCCCACTGGCGGTGGACGGTCATGATACCCTCGTCACCGCGTCTGAAGTCGAGGCCCTGAGCTCGCCGTCTGCGGACCACAGCGCGGCCAAGAGCCTTGAGCGCGGTGAGCTGCTGGTCCGCCACGAGGAGCTGAGTGTGCAGGTTGGAAATCATCTTCTCATTCACCATCCAAAAGAGAGGCTTCCTCTGTTACCACTCCAGCACACACCCATAGAAAGCACCAGCTTTATGATTCAACGTGTCGTCAGTGGGGATTGACAACTATTCTGTGCAAATGTAAGAATATGTCTTGTGTGTGTTTCCTTCTCTATGTGGAAAGCAGCAGACCCCGGACACCATTCTAATCAAGGTTGAAGAGGATATTGGTGGAGGCATGCCCACTGTAGGTTAGTAACACACATTGCATATATGCAAGCAAACGACCTGGATCAACTGAGAATTTACTAGATTCTACCTGCGCTAAAAAGCCTGGTCCTCTTTTGAAAAGCATCATGACCAGAGCCCTGCTAAAACACAAGGACTACTTGTTCAGTTTATAGCAAAATGATTTATATCTTCATGAGAGACAGGTCTCAGGAAGGCAGAGATCAGCTCTGATCCCAATTTAACAACCGTAATTGTAAAACAGATGAAAGGAAACAACAGATGACCTGGGTTGTGTCTTAATGACCTCACGTTGCGGTGCTTTTTCAGCTGAAGCCTCTGTCCCTTGACCACCCTGAGGGGGACAAGGAAAAGGCATAATCAGCAAATAGAAGTTAGAAAGGATGTGTCGAAATATAATTCTTCCAATACACAAGTGTGTACAACGTACATGCTGTATCCCTTTCTGCAAATAATGAATTAATACAATCACTTTCTGTCCGTCTTTGTTTTCCTCTCTGCAGAAGACTGCGATGACTTTGGAGACCGCAGCACACAGCGCGGCACAACCTCAGAGAATCTGCATGTGGACGCCCCTGGCTCCTCCCGCATGTCCAGTCACAACGGAGAGCTGCGGATCCTGAGCGTCGACGGAAAAGGGGAGGGCCCACTGGCGGTGGACGGCCATGACACCCTCCTCACTGCGTCCGGCAAGGAGGCCTTGAGTTCGCCGTCCGCGGACCACAGCGCGGCCAAGAGCCTGGACCGCGGTGAGCCGCTCGGCCACCCCGAGGACCTTATTGGGGCTCAGGGCGGCCCCAAGCTCCGGCCTCGTGTGTTGTCTGGCGAGGGTTTTCCCGACAATACCAAGATGACCATCCATATGGTTACCCACACCAGCAAGAAGCCGTACGTGTGCGACCAATGCATGAAGCACTTCAGTACAAGCTACAACCTAAAGAAACACATGAGGACTCACTCCGGGGAGAAGCCCTACAGCTGTGACCAATGCATGACGCGCTTCGGTACAAGCTACAACCTGAAGAAACACATGAGGACTCACTCCGGGGAGAAGCCCTACAGCTGTGACCAATGCATGACGCGCTTCGGTACAAGCTACAACCTAAGGATCCACATGAAGACTCACTCCGGGGAGAAGCCCTACAGCTGTGACCAATGCATGAAGCGCTTCATTCAGAATTCAAGCCTGAAGATGCACATGAGGACTCACTCCGCAGAGAGGGCCTACAGGTGTGACCAATGCATGAGGCGCTTCAGTACAAGCTACAGCCTGCAGTTCCACATGAGGACTCACTCCGGGGAGAAGCCCTACAGGTGTGACCAATGCATGAAGCACTTCAGACAGAACTCTGTCCTAAAGGACCACATGAGAACTCACTCCGGGGAGAAGCCCTTCGGGTGTGCCCAATGCATGAAGCGCTTCGGACGGAGCTCCACTCTGAAGATCCACATGAAGACTCACTCCGGGGAGAAGCCCTGCGTGTCTGCAGTGCAACGCCAGCTTCAGCGACACTAGCAATTTGCGTGTGTAGATGCTCAGGCACACAGGCAAAGGGGGGCTTGGACACTGGGCAACGTGACACTTTGATTGACAGCTCTATCTTTTATTCGTTGAAGTGATTGTAGGTTTTTTTTCATCATGATTAAAGACGCTTTCCAACTTTTGATTTGCTTTCTTGTATTATTGCTGTAAAACTTTCGTGGACACAAAATATTTGATTTAATTTTAGAGTATGATCATTTATAGGGAGAAGATAAAGGCAGCAAAGTTACCAAACATGCATTCATTGAGACAATGGGTGTACATGATTCTTATAGGAAACTTCACATCGTGGGTTATTAGAACAGTGATCGCCCCCTTTTTGAACAGCGTTGGTTCTGGAGGTAAATCTCCACAACACAGAAGTCAGTCGATTGCCCTCAGTATTAGACTTCTAGGCAATTTGCAATGCAAATTAAAGTATCGCAACACCTTTCAATTAGAGAGGACGGGAGATATCTCTAGGTCGAAGGAGATATAGATCTTCCTTTAAATTGGCTACATGCAATATATAATTGTGTATTATGGTTAGGTTAGTGCTGCATGCAATGATGAATAACAAAGATGGAGGACTAGTTGCATCTTGGAGTAATGACTACAAGAGTTATTTGCTTGAAAAGGGCAGCCCCTGGGATAGGCTCTTCTTGGGTGTCTGAACACCTGGTTATTTTTTTAATTTAGAGGCCCATATCTCGACTGAGTGATAAAAAGTTTTCAAACTTGTCAGACCTTTAATTATACCTCTAACTTGGCTTTTTGCCATTTGGACCCATAATGTCCATCAGAATAGATTTTGCTGCACAGTGTACATATTGTAAAAGACACTTGTTGGTGGGTCATATGTGGTTAATACGTCACATATGAAAGGGTAGTTAAACCCTTATTTTAGAATTTATGTCCTGGAGATTTAAAATAAATGCTGATATAAGGAAGGAAAAAGTAATAAAAGGTAGTCAGTGGCGGACTCAGACTGTTTGAAGGGCAGGGGCGGAAAAATAAAAAGGGCACATTCTGCACAACATGGGGCCCAACCAGTGTGCAAAAAGATATGATGCATCATGTATGGCCCTTTCTCTCGTATTCACCACTCTAGAGGGCACTTTTTCAACCATGGAGGCACAGTAAGGGCATTAAGAGGGTACTCATTGAGGCACGTTATTGAATTTTCTTGTTCTAGAGGGCTCATCTTCATAATTTATTGCATGAAGGGGCACCAGAGGGCACCCAATAATTTATTTCACATGTAAAGGGCAGCCAATAAGGCACTTTCTCTCGTATTCGCCAATCTTGAGGGGCACTTTATCAATCAAGGAGGCACGGAGGGGCAGTCGCCCCACCCCCCCTCCCCCTGCCCCCCTCCCCCTGAGTCCGCCACTGGGGTAGTGCTATCGCGCTCTCCACTTTTGCTGATGATATGCTGCACATTTCCCCGCTGTTGATGACTTAGGGTGCACTCACATTAGGCCATCTGGCCGTGGCCTGGCCGCGAATTTATTTATTTTTTTGCAGGGTGGTAGCGGGAAGCTCGTGAATATTCATGAGGGAACTGATCCCTGATTGGCTGGGACTTGTTGGCTGGGACTTGGCTCGCTGGGACTTTGTCAGAGGGCTTGTGTGAAAATCACGAACGCAAATGAATTAAACGTTGCTATAAAAACGAATAATTTGACACATGATACCCACCTACTACACGGCAACTCTATAGCTACCTTTCTGTAAGTACAAACGTTAGCTCACTCGTCTAAAAGCCCCTGTGAAACTGTTATGTGTCACGGGGGCTACTGTAGTAAATCCTTTTTGTATTCATTATATTTTATAACGTTATGTATAGCGCATCGGCAAATGAATTAAACGTTGTTATAAATTAACACGAATCATTTTAGAAATAATGTGACACATGATACCCACCTACTATACGGCAACTCTATAGCTACCTGTAAGAGCCATTTTCCTGTTTTTCAGTTATGTTGTAATGTCTGTGTTGACCACTGAGTGGTGTTGCCGTATTGCGGGTACAGGTGTTAAGGGGACGTCATTTGGGGTACCTCTGTTGTTTGACCCCGGAAGGGCATACGGTTTTTGACCGCAAGAAATACAAAGTTGTTGTTATGTCACTGAGGATCTATGAATGTATTCCGTATTCCCATGCAATTGGTGTCATGGTGAGGAAATAAACGGGTTGTAAATCGGAGACGATCGCACGGATCAATCTTTGCTTCACGTAGCTGCATAGTAGGCTACTGGAAACATCAACACAGCGCGTCAACCAGGTCACCCGGGGGTCAAACCACACGGAGCACACCCATTGGATGTGGCTCGTATACTACCTTTCTGTAAGTACAAACGTTAGCTCACTCGTCTAAAAGCCCCTGTGAAACTGTTGTGTGTCACAGCCTGGGCTACTGTAGTAAATCATTTTTTTTATTTATTATATTTTATAACGTTATGTATAGCGCATCGCAGTGCTTTCGGCAGCTGGTGATTGTTTCCAAGTTTTTTTTTTCTAATTGTTGTCCATCCATGTCTTGATATTTCCATTAAGATTCCATTCTGTTCTGTTTCTAGAAGTAGTGAGCATAATGGCAGGATTTATTAAAGCTTGCAACATTTGCCAGACACATGTCAACTTTGAGGAGATGGAGCTGCTGGAGGTTAGGTGTAGATGGATAAGAATAAACCGTATGATTTCTGATATTTGTTCATAGTGGTTCTGCCACACCCCACAACCAATTACATCATAGAAAGAAGGGCCATAAAATCTGTAGGCCTATCCATAGAATATTTTCGCGTAGGGCTAAATTAATTTTAATATTGATTTTCACCTATCAATCCACCTACTACACGGCAACTCTATAGCTACCTTTCTGTGAGTGCCAAAACAAACGTTAGCTCGTAATGCTAACTCGTCTAAAAACGACTATTGTATAACATGTTTCACACTATTGATACAATGATTTGTGTTGATTTATAACAACGTTTCATTTATTTGCGTTCGTGATTTTCACAAGCCCTCTGTTTTCACAAGCCCTCTGATAAAGACCCAGCGAGCCAAGTCCCAACCAATGAGGGATGAGTTCCCTCATGAATATTCACGAGCTTCCCGCTACCACCCTGCAAAAAATAAACTCGCGGGCTGGCCGCGGTAGGCTCTTGTACATACGTCATCACGTCGTAACACGTCATCACCAAGCGTCCGCTGCATGGACCATAATAAAGTCTGCCGCCAGTCAGAGTTTTAAAAACAATGGACAACAACACAGAGAACACACCAACAGTTGAACCGCTTGACGCGATGTTTACCGTTTAATGGGAAAGAAGACTCGTCGCCTTTATTATGTCCGTGGTCGTCGCATGGACTACATCCAGCTCAGGTTGCGTAGCCGTGCGTGTGCGCGTGTTGGCTCATTAGCATCTGTACCGTAGCGGCCCGTACCGTAGCAGCACATCTCTCCCAAGTGGCCATTTTGGCCTGGCCTGGCCAGACTGGCCACACTCACACTGGCAGATTTGAGCATGGTTAGGTGTGAAAACGGCCACGGCCACGGCCAGATGGCCTAGTGTGAGTGCACCCTTATTCAAGGAATATTTTCTTATTTTCATCTTATCTCATAACTGGTGAATATGGCGGAGTTTCCTCCTTCCTAGCCAAAGTTAAAGGTGGATACACATTCTTTCAGACTGCATTTTCAACCTTCTAAACCTTCATCATACCCAAGAACCTTGTTGAATATGGAGAGCGGTTTCCTCTTTCCCAGCTAACGTTAATAGGGATACACATTCTTTCAGACTGCATTTCAACCTCCTACAAATGTTTGTAGGCCTCTCTGAAATCTACATTTGTTATTGTCATAATAATAAAGATGCTTTGTTAACATCTCAACTTTTTTTTGTAGAGAGGAAACATGTTCCTGGTGGGTGAGGCTGCCTCTGACTGAAGGAGCTGCCCAGTGCAGTCAGTGTGTTGTGCATGCTTTGGACAAGTTCCCGATCAGGCAGGATAGCCTGGCCATCATTCTACTGTCTCCCACCCCCTCAAATTGGTCAATTGGGCCTCCAAAGGGTTATCAGGTACGATTTGAAGAGTAAAAAATTCAACACAGTAGGTCATCATCTGTACATTATAGAGGGGGTTACATATTTTGGTAGAAGCATGTCCAGCCTGGAAAATTCACTCAATGGCTTTGAGTAATGAAAAGGGCTATATTAATTCAATACATTATTATCATGATCATTTTTATTATTTACCCTTTGAGGAGGTGGAATTCAGAATCCTTTACAACAATATCCTAAGGTAGGCTTACATTTGTAGTGGATTAAAGAAACAAAATGTTGTTTACAATGCTTCATTCAGTTAAATGTAAAACTTGAGTCAAGTAAATTTAATTGAGGCGAGTAATTGCATCTTGATTTTACTGTATCGAATCTGAATTTGAATTGACCAAAATCCTTAAATTACAATTAAAGGATGAAGAATTTGACCAACATTGTCAAAATATGGAATGAAAAAAAAAATATATATATTTGTTTTTCCCGTAGACTTTCTCAATTCAGTGCAATTAATTATACAAAGGTCGACCGCACGTATAGAAGAAGCATTGCTTTTGAGAGATGATCAAAGGGTTACTTTGATAATCTCAAGCAAAACCTTCTTGATAGGTGTTGAATCAAACAAACCAAATGTGTCTAATTTATAATTAAGAGATCATAGCGTAGTAATGTAGCTCCCTCTTCCCTTAATGCATGCGTGCTCCCGCAAACGGGGACACGCTTTATATCGAGGGCATTTACTCGGCATGACACCTGTGGATGTTCTTGACATGTAGGATGAGCATGAGAACAATTATAAAAAAAACAGCTGAAGAAATGTTGAATGTGTTATTGTTTTGCATGTCAAAGTGATGCAGAGTAGTGAAATATAAAATTGTGAAGGAGGTAGGCCTACATAAGCAGAAGTAAAGAAGCGTTCACAATGGAGTGTTTAGAATGTAAGACATGGTTAATGTTACTTTTTTTTGTCAGGAACCAACAATTTCAGAGGAACAAACACTTGCATATATTATCAGTTTTTGCTTCTCCCAGTTCTAAAGATTTGAGAATTAAATGATTACGATTTTAATGTTTTTTTTTTTTTTGAATAATTGATATTGTATTGTAGGCAGCAGACCGTGTAGACAATGGAGTTTGAACCCAAACCTTCAGCTGGGAGTCCACCTTCAGGACCACCAGAGCCTCCTCCTTCCCCCCATAGCTCATGCTATCAGATTGCTACACTATTCTCCAGCAACGCTGGGTCCAGAAACGTGTACGGGATTTTCAGACCCAAGTTTCTGATTTCAATCTTTGAACTTAAAAGTTCAACTTCCCCTTTAAAGAGCTGCATGTGCTGGTGTGGAACTCTTTCAGAGAAATACTCTTCAGGGTAGTGGCCAAGGGGCACCTGTTGGGATGAACACAGGTTAAATACATGTAATAACGCACGCACGCACGCACGCACGCACGCACGCACGCACGCACGCACGCACGCACGCACGCACGCACGCACGCACGCACGCACGCACATTAAATATAATACTATAACAGAGCACATTAATTAATACGACATTCAATATAACACATACAGAAGATAACTTTACTCACCATACTATAAATATGACAGGGAGTAAGCCTTAGGTCTCAGCGGCTTTGTGAATAACTTAAGAAAAATCTCCTACGTAAAATGTTTTAGCGCGAGTTAGGAGCACTCCTAGCGGTAAGATAAAATGCTTTGTGAATTCGGCCCCTGAGCATTTACACCAGCAATGCAGGTAACTTCAAACGGTTTACAAGAGCCAACGCTACATCAGTATTTTTGATTGCCTACACAAAATTTACTAAGTAAAATAAAAATACTAACGACGTAACATGGCAACGACTCAGAATGATAACTAATTGTGAGTTAGTAATCTTGAGTTAACTATGACATTAATGCTATTTAATATTTAAATCGATTGACAGCAGTAGTTGTAACACATAGTCCCACCTCTTTGGCTGGTTGATGGCGTCTTTGGTTGTAGTACAGCATTGTGTGGGTCTGCGTTTGAGGGGATATGTTGTTGTGCTACTGTGGTGTGTGTATTTGGGTCTGACTTGCTGGCTGTTTTGCCCTGGAATACTTTGTGGATGACCCCTTACTACAAAAGTTATTGTGTGGTACAAGCCCCATGAGCTGGTGTAATGGATTTGATTCATCATCATCTATAGATTGCAGACATTACATTATACAAGCGAGATACTGTGAGGATAAGACGTCCGTTCACTGAAGCACACGCGTGCGTCGTAAAGCCACTGAAACGCCACTGTCGTAAACTCACTGAAAGCCCAGAAGTAAGTAAGAGACACTGCAGTTTAACAGTGAAAGGTGGTTAACGTTCCTGTCATTCACCTGTCTCTGCAATTTTAAGGCCCATGTAAAGGCCTATGTTGTAGTGTAGGGACTGTAGGGAAATTAAAACAAAACTGTTGGCATGTTTTATGGAAAAACAAGAGGACAATGGATGGAGATGGAGGATTAAGAAGTTGTTTATTAGTGCTAAATGTAGTTATGTTTTAAAACGTGGTAAAAGTTCAATATGATATTATGAAGGTACATTAGTAGAAATAAAGAAGCAAACACAATTTATGAGTTTTGAATTTACACAATTAGCTTCAGCAACATAGTTTAAAATGTATGACAGGCTACTGTGTGTCAAATGTTTCATTTTTAAATGAACAAAGCATTTCAGAGGAATATTGATTTGTATATGTTTATGAGTAATTTTTAAAAAGCATTGCCTCTACATGTTTCCATATAGTGGCATGGTAACAAATCACAAATCAAACAAAAATAATGCATATAGGATATAGAGCTCATGATGTTGTGAATGATTGACGTGTGAGTACATACGTTTTGGTGTGTGAATTAAGTTGATTAAGGAATTGAGGAATTATATGATTACGATTTTAGATGCTTAATTATTCGTAATGTGTTGCACAGGTGACCTTCAGAAAATGAGGTTTTGAACCCAAACCCTTTAGCTGGGAGTAAAACCCTTGTCTCACTGCTAGACCATCCTGCCCCCTTTAGCTCAAACAACTGACTAGATTGCTATGCTATTCTCCACGAACTCTGGGTCCAGAAATGTGTACGGGATTTTGAGACCGTTGTTCCTTTTTTTAATCTTTACACTTAATTGTTCAAGCTCTTTTTTAAAGAGCTCCATCTGCTCTTGGGGATGTTTTTCGCAGAAATGCTCTCCGGGGTAGTGGCCCAGTCGCACCTGGGATGAACACACACATTAAATAAATACTAGATAAGACACATATGTTAAATATAAAACACATGGTAAATTCATACAGACCTACTATAGGGCTTGTACATCAGAACGCATCACGAAAAGGCTTTGCATGAATATACCATAGCCTAGCCTAATGAAAACGTCTCACTCAAATACTACTGTAAGTACTTCTATAGCTCTGGGAAATCAATTGACTGCTAATATTGCAGAATGTACTTGCATAATAGTGTGGTTAACAGTTCAAGGAATCTCTAAAAACCAAGGGGAACTTACAAAATCGCTGGGCGTCTTGCTGAGCACCCACATGATATTCACGCCTTGAACGGTGGCGTTGATGTCAGGGAGAGCATCCAGGAGAGATCTTTCATCTGCAGTTCCCTTGATGGCCGGCGGGGGGCGCTGTAGGGTCGGTGGAGTGTTGGGCATCCATCCGCCGTAGTCAAACTAAAAAGGAAAATACAGATATAGAATGCGAAAATAATACAAAATGATTTACGAGGTAACTGACTCTTTCCTTCATTCTGAGAACCTTTCATTCTGAAACTGAAAACTGGAAAGGGGGGGAATTGCCAGCATGCTGTGAGAATTATTTAGATTATTTTGAATTTCGGGGTTAAAGGGGAAGTTTAGAATTTTGGACATAGGGCCTGATTCCCAAGTTAGCCTTGGTGTTCTTTATCATTGGAGACAGTTTTCAAGACATTTCATTCAGTCCTTCTAGTTGTAGAGTTTGCTCGTGCTAGGATAGCGCACGGCAATGGGCAATGCTAGCCTGCTAATAAAACAGTCTTACCCACTCCACAGTACACCCGAGGTAAATAAATTACAACGCCAGACAATAGATGTAAATATCTGCGTTGATAGAATAATGTTAGAAATAAAATTAACCGCGCATCGCATAAATCATCGCATTTTGAGGGCTACTTTCTCAGCAGCAGCGGAATTTAACCTAGGTATCAGTCCGCCGCTGCAGTAGCCTACTACCAGGAATATAACACTGCTGCTGAGACACAGCAAGTCCCTCAAAATGCAATGTAATGCAAGGTTGGTTTCATTTCTAACATTATTCAGAGACATTTACATCGACCGTCTGGCGTTATAGTTGATTTGCCTCGGGTGTACTGTGGAGTGGGTATTAGCAGGTTAGTATTGCCCGTTGCCATGCGTTAGCCTAGCATGAGCAAATTCTGCAACTAGAGGGACTGAATGAAATGTGTTAAACTGTCTCCAATGATAAAGAACACTAAGGCTAACTTGGGAATCAGGCCCTATGTTCACAATTCCGAACTGCCCCTTTAATATCGGAATTTCGACAATAAATTGGAGTTACATTTCCAGTTTTCACATTATGATGAATTAAGTTGTTATTAACGTTAATTAACAAGACCTGGCCACTGTTGACTGCAGCATGCTGGGCAGAAGTGGTGAATATCACCATGGAGACGAATTTCACCAGCTCAGCTACAGTGCGCAATCCTTTCGGCATTCCTGTGTAGTGTATATATATATATATATATATATATGTGTGTGTGTGTGTGTGTGTGTGTGTGTGTGTGTGTGTGTGTATCATAATGTATGACATATTTCTGGATATTTCGGTGAAAGCTCACCAGATTCTGGCCGTGAATTGAATCCGTGTTTGAAGATGTCCAGAACCCAGGTCTGTAGCTCTGTGTCCCGCTGGACATCAGAGTCTTCTTTGTAGTAGTAGCCAAGAACTCCCTCAACAAACCTGTATCAACATTCCAAACGCATATTTAAACCCATTGTGAGATCGTGATGCAAAGAGAGATTTCTTCCGTCTAAACAGTTGTACGAAAGAAGTAGTCAAACCTCATTCAATCTAGGTTCCCACCCCTCTATTATATCATTAAACTTGGTTTGAGACATTATTAAATCAATATTAACAGATACAGCACGTTCAAAATGTAAACATCAATTCTCAGGTCTACTTATAAACATTATTTTTTTGCTCCACAAATATATTATACTTCACATAATTGTGATTGCACAAGTACTAAACAAAGAAAGGCAGTTAAGCAACTAACCAGAACTGCAAAATTGTTTGAAATGTAGTTACAATGCCCATGAATTTCCCATGCATTCTGAAAGGCCCTATCCAACAGAAGTCAGGTGGCATTTTTGGGAAGTCGTTTGCTAGGTGGCTGCATAAAGAGGTTGGTGCGGGACATTGCTTTTTAAAAGTGGGAGGGTTTGAAGTGGCTATAGTAGAGCTTCATCTTGATATTTGAATCTGTCAAAAATCATAGCTAGCTTTTAATCCCCCTACCATGAGTTAGAGTTGATAATAGAGCAATCTAGTTTGACAAAATACTTCAGTTTAAGGCAAGTGCAGGCATGTGTCATAACTACAGAAAACAGCCGTATATCAAAAGTAAGCAAAAGTGCAGTGAAGTAGTTCACGTTTGAAAAAAATAAAATACATTTTATATTGAAATAAATGGATCCTGACTTGACATAGACCTCGACTCATAGGTAATGGCTTATCAAAAAAAATTCTTTGCATAAAAGCTGACTGTGAAGCCACCAATAATTACAAATATTTGGCAAATATTATGCATTGGAAAAGCTGCAATGTTCAGTGCTATCAGGGAATCCGATACTAGTAGCTTAGAAGTAGTTGCCGGCATTCATTCTATTAACAGGTTCATGCCTGTTGTTCAACAGTTATTATAAGTGTTTCTATTACCTGTTGATGATGTCCAAAATCTGGAAGCCATCGTCTCTGTAGTAGAAGTTGGGCACAGACTCCAGCCCTCTCTCCTTGATGTCGTCCCGAATGCAAAGCGAGGTGTAGGTTATAGATGATGTGGCTCGTTGCAGGATTATATCTGCACCCTCTTTGCCAGAAGCGGTGAACTTGGGAAGCAATCACAGTGTTACACTCAAAAGCAGGATGGAAATAATGACAACATTGACTATCAAAAGGTCTACTACACTATACTTTACACATGCATGAATGAACGGCAAATAAAATATTGTCTAGGCTCCATTTATTGAGGTCACACGGACAAACATTATTATCGCTCAATACCTTTGGGAAAAATCCACCTTCTCCTAAGAGCTGCTTCCGGCCTTGGAAGTTGATCTGGAGGGAGTAGCGAGTGTGGGGAACCAGGAGCTATCTAAGAAATTGTGGAAGAAATGTTGAGTTTTCAGGTAAACCATATAAAAATATTTGTTTCATAATGTTTCAAATACAGAGGTTAAGATGTACCGTTGGAACTCAAGTTCCCCTCTTTAAGTTAAACACATGCTATTGCATTTCAGGGAACGCTTCAGGAAAGTATTGTAGGACTGAATGAAAATACCTCAGTAGTGCATCTTTTGACATTTATTATAATGGGCTGTGACTAGCTCAGACAGAGTGCTTGCCTTTCATTATAGTGTTCACTCAAAATTTATATTTTTACCTTGAACACTGGATGTACCATGGGAAGTTTACGCAGTAGGGCGACAGAAAATACTTCTGCCAGAAGATGAGTGCGGAGCAAGTGGGAGTTAAGCTGGTGATCCTGGAAATCTGCACTTCTGACAAACAACTTGGCCAACAACCAGTCGTACTCTGAGTCGGCAGGAACAAAAATTGGGTTGTCCTCTGATGGTTCCTGCTTCAACTACAGAAAAAGGCAAAGCATAAAAATCTGGTTCAGTAGCACCAGTGAAATCACTTTTATCAAGATGAGGAGTTTCTAAAAGTTTCCATATATCAGCCATAATTTGGGGATGGGATTTAGTGTAAATATCAACCCTTACCTGGATAGCTATGGGCAGCAGCTGATCCTCAGGGGTTTTGTGGAGCAGGATGAGTGGGGCCATCAGGTACTGCTGCTTGCCATTAACCATGTTGGCTTTCAATCCATCCAAGACTTTGTAGTCACACAGGAATATGTTGCCCCTCTGTTAACATGTGAGAATTCAAATCATGTTTTAAATGTCATTGCTTTTATTTATTTTTATATATTTATCTACGCTATTGACGACCTGTCCTGGACATCAATAGCGTAGTTAAATATGGACAGGACAGGATATGATATGTTATATACTTCAAAGAGCAACATTCCGTTGACACACACACCTTCATCTCATCTGCTAGGCTCCTCCCACCGCGGAGGAACACCGTGGCATCGGTGACTTGAAGGTTTTCAGGCAACTCCGAACAACGACGGATCACCATTGGGTTGACACCATTTAGAAACTGGTAGCCAAAAAGAGAATCCTCCTTCCAGTTCTTCTGGACATGTTCTACAGTTCGACATGTAGTGAACGGATTAACAGAAGCCAACGTGAAAAGAATCACGTTCTGCAACATCAGTCAATTTGACGAGTAGCTGAGTGTGATGGTTCCCCTTAAGATATTTAATAATTACAATTAATTCTTTACAGGGTAAGAAAACCCCAACAGATTTTTTTTCAGCTGAAAACCATTATGTCTGGAACAGCTCTGTGTTGTTGTTTTTTAACCTAAATATAGAGTTAACAGTGGATTTTCTATTGGCAGTGTGGCTTTTATCGAGCGACTTTGATGTGCGCTTTGACCTCGAACGTGTTTACTCCTATTAAACCGAATGTGTCATTTCTAAATCCTGTTTGACTTATTTACCCCTCAGATCAGTATATTTTTTATCTTCTTGGCATAATTACACCTTCTAAAATGGAGGGCTTACCTAGACGGTCATACCTAAAGTATTAACAATAAATTAACAATTAACATGACATTCAGACATTTGTACCAGATATTGGAGTTTGTTTGCAGCTGAAGACCTTGCTGATTTCGTCAATGCTTTCCCACTGTTCTGTAGAACATACATATCCTTGGAGTGTCAACACCGTGATCCTGGACAGGGAAAACACAAATACTTTTGTTTCAACATGATACAACATGTATTAACGGACAATGGGATGCTGGATAATCAAACCGTCTCTTCTGGCTTCAGTAAGACATGTTACCAATATAATTAGTCAAAATAAATGCATTGTGCCTGTGACAAATGCAAAGTATTTTGTTGGTCAGTACTCCGTACTGACCAACCCACATTAAGTCCAAGACAGACAGATGCAGTATTGCAGTACATTACTTACAAGGATACATACTAAGTATCCTTGTAAGTAAATTACTTACAAGGATACATACTAGCAGGCTTATCTATGCCTCATATGCACCCATACGGCCTCATTAATATATATATACACTTTTTCTTCTACCCTTTACTTAGTAATGCTACATTTGTAATCATAAAATGCATCATATATTTTACATAGGCTAGCGCAAGTCCATATGATTTAATTCTGTTAATCTCAGACAAACACTTAAAATAAAAATAAAACAGGCTTTACCCTCGTCCAATGTTAAAAAGGAGCACAGTTTTCTTGGTGAAGGAGAAACGGACCTCATCAGGCAGAGAATCAACATCCTCAACACCGTTTGCATCCAGCTCCACCTTCATAAAGTCAGGAATCCCCTCTGCAACGCTCCAGCTAGGAAATATTTAGGGGAATAAACAAAGCTTGACCAATGTTGTAATAAAACCAACACGCAGCCATTGTTAATAAATTGGTAATGATAATTGGTCATTAAAATTAGACCTGTTGCTTTGTTAAGGGTCATATTTCTATCTCCATCATTTCTAATAGCTGTTTCTTTTTTAGGGTACATGTTTTAAAGGTTGATTTCCCGAAAATAGCAAATTAATTTGTATTTGTCATTATGCACATTATGAATATAAGTATAACGTACTCATACTGTACGCTTCTTTCATCCAACTCATCCTTCCTGCTATATCTATCAATCTCCGGTTGGGTTTCTGGTACAAATCCTGGCTTAGCTGTAACACAAGAGAATTACAAACATAAAATAAAGATTATATTTAATCTGGCAAACATTAAAATATAAAATACATTAAAGCAACATAATACAGAAAACAATAAAGAAATTCCAACCTGTGCCCTCTCTGAACAGATGAACCTGATCGTCGTCGATCCAGCGATAGATGGGGAACTGAAAGGTCTCTCCTTTTGGCGACTTGACTTGCACCTTGGCAGGGAACCAGGCTTCTGGCTTAAGACGTTGTTTTTTTTTCAGCTCAATCAGTACCAGTTTGCCAATGGACATTGGGCAGTCCATCTCAATTTCTACGTAGAAAACAATGACCGCAACCATTTAAGTAAATCCATGTCCAAGAATGGGAGAGAGAAGTGTGATACACAGTGTGACATGTTTACTAGCATGAGATTTCACGACCATTAGTATCGTGGAATATAGCCACTAATTGCCCAATTGCATTGATTGAGCTTTTATTAAATTTTTCAAATATTAATACCGAAACATCAAATATAAATGTTGAACTTACTGTGACTTTTCCTAAGATTTTATTTCGGAGATTTGCCTGTTCACTCGTCCCATCTGTCCCCACCAGTTTAATGCTGGTTTTGTCCCAAGTCGAGGAGCCGAGATTGCCATTAATGGTCAAAGAACCACTGTACTTCTGCATCTTCGGTCGTTATTATTTGAGTAGTCTACCTTAGTTGTCTTTTTAGAATGCAACAAGAACGACGTAGATAGACGATAATAGTGAGAACGTGTAGAACTTTCGCACTTTCTCTGCACTGAAATGGGATGCTTGGTATTTCTTCCTTTTATACACTTGTGTTTCAAGGCGTGTCACATTTTTACCCAACACAATGCCTAAACTTAATCATAATATTCATGTTGTATGAAACTGTACGATAAGGAACAAGGGAATGTGATAAGGGTGCAATTATAACCACAGAAACATAAATAAATAAACTGCCACATTGAGTGTTTTTTTGCTGCAGTGTTAAAGAGTGACTGGTGAGGTGCACGTGTACTGTTGATTTGTCCGTCAACAGTCAGGCGCTGGTGCTGCATTCCAACTGAAATGTCCTCAATGCATGGCATAGCAACATAACATAACAAAAAATAACATGGATGCACACGATGTGTGCCAGCAGATTTATTATGGTTATCAAGTGAGCGCATCTACAGTTTTCAGCAGTGGTGGCAAAGGTGCACACATTCTTTACTCAAGTAGAAGTACCTATACTTGTGTAAAAAGACCCTGGTAAAGCTAGAAGTACGAATTCAACTTATTTACCAAAGTAAAAGTGGAAAAGTACAGGCTAAAGGGTTAAAGTTAAACCATTCTCACTTAGAAGAAAATAAGGAACTTTAACCTCGCTCCAATGTGCAAATCAGTTTTCAATGCCGGCAACCGAACATGAAACATTACGATCGAAAAGAGAATGCAATCAGGTCTAGTAAGGCCTTAAACTCTTTAAGGCCTTAAATTACCTCACCCTTCCAGGAATACCAACATCTTTTTAGGTTGCACTCCTCTTCCTGGCGCACCCTCCAACAGCACCTTTAATGGAATTATTTAAACAATTACAAAATGACAGAAGCACTTTGCTACGTTGATCACCCTTGTGCCTAATTTACTTTTACAAATTTCCCCGAAGGTTCACATTGGAGGGGATGCAGATGTACACCTACATGTCGTTGTATATGGTGCAAAGTCTAGTTATTGCTGGTCTACAGAGTCAAAGAACCTCCATGACCCTGTTGCTAGTATTATTTCCTATATGGCTACTTGAGGATTATGGGCCTTATTCACAGATGGCTGCTGGGTGAATAAGGCCCACAGGTTACTTGTGGGCCTGTCTTAGGGTAAGACATGCTATGTTACTCTGTGATATGGGCTTAGCTTCATTTCAACATGCATTACTCGTATGCATTGCAGTATTTTCTATGCACTACATTACTTGTAATTAGACTAATTTTACAGAAATCAGTGATAATCGGCCATACTGTCTAATTTTCCCTGTCAGTGTTCTCAATTCACTGAATACATGCATTCCTTATAAGTAAGTAAGTCAAGTTTATTTATAGAGCACATTTAAAACACAGCTCGCACTGCCCAAAGTGCTATATATAGCACATTAGCAAAATACAAAAATACACTTACAAATCAGTGATTTAAACTAAGACGAGTAAGACTGAGACAAACAATTAATCAAAGACATAATAGGGTAAGATAATTAATACACAGGGAGGGCCAGTGTGAAAAGACGTGTTTTGAGCCTGGATTTGATTACTGAAATGAAGGCGGCATTTCTGATGTCGGTTGGCTACATGGGGGATGAATGATGCCAGCTATGTAGCTGGGGGCCAGGGCGTGAAGAGCTTTAAACACAATAATTAGCATTTTAAATGTATCCGACTGAACTGAAGTCAGTGCAATGAGGCTAGGACAGGTATAATGTGCTGACGTTTCGCTGCATTTGGACCATCTGAAGCCGTGGCACCAGAGTCAGAGGGAGACCAAAGTAGAGAGAATAATAGTCTAGATGGGAGGTTATGAAGGCATGGAGGATTTTTCCAGATCATTTTATGAAAGGACAGACTTGAGTTTGGAAATTATTCTTAATTAATGTAAACAGTTTTTTACAACAGATGAGATTTGTTTTTCCAGGGTAAGATGGGAATCTAAAATAACACCCGGGTTACGTGCATGGGAATAAACATAGGGGGCAGGGGGACAGAGGTTGCCAGGGAGGGGATTTTTTTGATTTCAGAGGACCAAAGACAATGACTTCAGTTTTGTCATTACTTAACTGAAGGAAGTTATTTGCTATCCAGTTTTAAATTTCTTCCAAATAGTCTAAAAGAGGCTGCATGTAGTTGCCAGATTTAAGTGGTATGTACAGTTGTGAGTCGTCTGCATAGAAATGAAATTAAATATTGAATTTTCTGATGATGTTACCTCGGGGGAGCATGTGGAGGCAAAAAGCACTGGGCCTAGAATGGATCCCTTTGGGATACCACAAGACACAGGGGCAGGGAATGAAGAGCACTGGGCCTAGAATGGATCCCTTTGGGACACCACAAGACACAGGGGCAGGGAATGAAGAGCACTGGGCCTAGAATGGATCCCTTTGGGACACCACAAGACACAGGGGCAGGGAATGAAGAGCACTGGGCCTAGAATGGATCCCTTTGGGACACCACAAGACACAGGGGCAGGGAATGAAGAGCACTGGCCTACGGAAACTGAGAAAGATAGAGGTAGAGGTGGAGGTAGGAGTGAAACCAAATTAGAGCGGTACCCTTAATGCCGACCCACTGTTCAAGACGATCCAGTAGTGTACTATGGTCTACAGTGTCAAATGCAGCACTTAGATCCAACAGGACCAGAATGGCATTATCTCCTGACTCAAGGGTGAGCAACGGGTAATTTTTCACCTTTAACAGGGCTGACTCAGTGCTGTGACAGGCTTTGAAACCTGAGATTGAAATGGCTCTAGGATCTCTGTTGAGTTGAGGAATGAAAACAGCTGAGTAAACACCACCTTCTCCAAGATTTTTGAGATAAAGGGCAGTTTGGAGATTTTTTGTGGCATTTTGCATCCATTTTATGACAACCGCATGCTTGAAACAGGTAGGAACGGTGCTAGTGGCAAGGCAGGAGTCAAGAATAAATTGAATGATAATCTGTGAAGGAATAGGATTGTGTGGGGCTGTTGATGGTTTCATGTGCTTTAATGTCCCACAGTTCAGTGTAGGACACTGCTTGAAATTGATGAAAATGATGCTTATGACAAAATAATAATTACGACATGTTATTACTGCAATACAACAAAACTTTCTTTCGAGCTGCTTTTTTAAACTGAAACCATAACGTTTATTTAACGATTATGTTTTATGGCTACAGGATAGGAAACCAGTCTTAGTCATCTTTCTCTTTTATGTTATAAATGCATGACCATGTACTTTATGTGGGTGAAAATAAAAATTACGAGGAAATAACTTTTTACCTATGACATTAACAAATGAATAATCAAAAGTGAATCATTATTTAAGGGTGTAGCAGGTTCACAGAGCGAATGGACACCGGGGTTGCTCTGAAGCACAAACACATCTTTTATTTCCACGAATTAGGACAGTCCAGAAATCATAAACCTATGACCGCGGTCACTGGGTGCGTTCCAGGATACTTTCTCGCAATAGTAGTCCATGTGCTCGAGTCCTTCGTCTCCGCTCCCGCTCCTCCTCATTACAAGATAAATAGTCACATAAATACACAGTCCCTGATTGGTCTGATTGTGGGCACCTGCCCGCAATCAGACCCATCCACCCAGCAGATCCGGTGTGCTCCCAACATGCCCATTCTCCCCCTGCAGGCCAGACGCCGTACGTCCCACCACAAAGGGTCTACAAGGATTACCTTGTTTTACATCTATCTTAACAGCATTGTGCTGAAAGACTTAATTGTATCCCTGTCTATCTTGCTTTTTGTCATCTTCTCCCAAAGGTCAGAAAAAGGCTATTAGGTACATATAAAAGTTAGTTCTCCTCAAACGGGCCCACCCTAATAAACCGGAACGAACTCCAGCACTGCCATGGCATGCAGGGAATAATGAGCATTCCCTCTTCCAACCATACCTAGAGCCAGTTTAAACCTGACCAACCTGCGAAAATGTTTACTTTCAAGCCAAACAACGTTTCCAGACCAAAGAACCAATGTCCAATGTGTTACATACTATAAAAGGAATCTCAGGCAGCTGAGTATTTTGTCGTATTATTTACACTATATATACAGTATATCTATATACAACAGCACATGAAGTAGTAAAACTACAAAATACAGTGTTTAGAACGCTAATTTTTTTGTCCGTCTGTCACTGTCTGGCTTGATGAATCACAACAGCACTGAAATAAACAAATAAATATAAATATAATTCATAGGTTATAGATCTCAATATATTCATACATAATAATAGCGTTTTAATTTAATGTTTGTTTATAAGCCGGGCCTTTGGCACGTTAGACTGGGGTCGAAAAATGTATGGGGAATTTAAGAGCATGTGTTTGTCGGACCAAGGAAGCAACATGTCTTATCTTTGAGGAATTTAGAAAAATAGAAAATTAGAAAATGTTTTCCACTCGCCTTCACTGTATTAATCATCATCCTGCAAGACATGCTTAGATTAATATTGACACTTGTCAATATGTTATCATTCAGAGACAGCCTCAATTTAGATTTAGTTTATGTATTAAGACTGTCAAGTAGCCTTATCCCTGGAGCACAGCTTGTTCATTCATCCAACCGACCGACCACGCCCGACATCCACGCCACAGTGACGGCCCAACATGAGGACCATGGTGGCGACCCAGGTCATATGGACCACCTGTCATGATGGGAACTATTTTCAACCAACTCCAATTTGGTCTTATGTTGAAGAATCAAATCAGATTATACAGTATGTCAATTATGTAAATTAAATTATATCATTTTTCAAAACTGGTCGCAGGACAGACTTGGCGACGTCAGGTCAGGATGAGAGGGGTTTTCTTCCAACTCCAATTTGGCAGTTTTCTGAAAAATAATTATTAGATATTGGAAACAATGTGTACATATTGTACATATATTGTTAAATAAACGTCCAATAGACAACAATTTTCTTTCATTTTTTTTTTCTTTTTACCAAACCATCAATCTTGACAGCTGTCAGTTGTCACACCGCTTAGAGGAAGCGCCCCACTCCACCGCGAAGTGGAAGGAAGTGGAAGGCACACAGGCCCTCTGGATAGTGTTGATAACCACTGCTGGCGGTCTGTCCCCTGCCGGATCAACCTCTCAGAAGCCGTCCTGGCACATCGGGGGGGCTAGTGGGGCGAGCAAACCGCCGCTGTAGTCTGTGTAGCGTGAGCAGACCCAGGGGGACCACGGGGTGGGCAGCTGCCATCAGCCCCAACAGGTGGATGATAGACATTGCGGACATACTCCTACGAAGGGCCAACAGGGCCGCATCGGGCCGAGCAGGCCTTGCTATAATCGGGTCTAGGCAAAGCCCCGGAAGGGCAGGAAGGACGGAGGCCAGTAAGAAACTTAATGAGGCAGATTGCTCTCCTCGGTACGTCGGTGGAGGATGTTCCCTTGCGTGGCCGGACCCCACACAGAGTGCAGGTCTTCACGTTGCTCCCTCGGCTCCGGCACTTTTGGTGACCCCCCCCCCCGCCGTCAGCAAAGAAAATGCAAAGAAAATAAAAGCCTCCTTCAACAGAGGATATGACGAGTCATTTTCCTCTGTTGGCTTTGTTGCAACAGATACCTCACATGCAGCTAGGCCCCTGTATGTGGCCTGTGGGCAGGCACTTTTAAATGAGGCAATGACGCCACCGAAACGTCTCCCATACCTAGAGTCCGATAGGATAAACCGGTCTAATAGTTGAGCGTATGAAGGGTAAACAAGCTAGCCAGGTTTGGAAAGCCATCTCATCTGTAGAGACAGCTGCTCTTCCTTCATCATTTCTTGTGGCTAACTGTATTGCAAAGGCCAAGAAGCCTTCTGCAATCGGAGAGGAAATCATTTTACGTGCACCAAGGACATCTGTTGCCAGCTGTTTGCAGAGACTGCAGTCAATAAGGTATCCAAAGTTCCACTTTTGACACTCTGGCTCGGAGGATTGATGACATGGCTGAAAATGTTGACGGACAATGTTTGAGAGACTCAGTAAGTCTCTGCGTGGTACAAGTTGATGAATCAACAGACTTGGATCACAAAGCAATACTGCTTCTCTATGTGCAATATTTCTTTAAAGAAGATTTACATGAGGATATGTTATGCTCCCTTTCATTGCCAAATAACACAACAGTGGGTGACATATTCATGGCGTTGAATGACAACATGACAAGAATAACAAATTATTAATATATTTTTATGATTTTGATGATTTTGAAATACCTTTATTTCACAAACCAAATCTTTGGTGTTGGAGTTTCTAAACTTAGGATAGGCTTGAGATATTGATATTACCTGAATAATAGTAATAATTACACCTATAATATTAGTTTACCCATAGTTTACTTCAATAAAGAAGCAAGTTAAATTCAAAATAAAAGTTTTCCAAAAATTCAACACCCTTTTAACAACGCCAGAATTAGGAAGTAATTAAAATTAGGAATTTTAATTACTATTTTAATTCCATATTTTTTCCTTTGAGGGCGACCAGCGGCCACCACAAGGTGGCGCGCCCGAGCTTCGCCCGTGATTGGTGGGATATGATGCCCTCATCTTAACATGGTGGCACTGTTTCTCTGCACCCTGTCCGCAAGTCTACCTGCACATTAAATTACGCTCTGATAATCGGTAAGAAGCTATATAAATAAGGGGGCCCTTAATACAGTATTTGAAGATGTTCAAGAAATTCAGCCTTGGTGCAGAATTACAGCCACTACGAGCCAGTCCCACAATGAGCTTTCCAGCTAATTTTGGGACTGAGCAGCTTGCGGCCACAGTACCATGCGCTTGTGTTTACAGTGGATGTATCGCAATAGCGAGATGCACACAGCTCTTGGCCATGTTCTGTAAATATTCTAGAACACTCCGGGTGGTCCGGCGGGAGTCCTGGAGCTCTATATCTAAATCATATCATATTATACATAGATAACTATATCACATGATATATATTATCACGGCCAAAATCTGTCTGCGCCTCCAGACGATATTATGAACCTCAAATGACTGCGTCGGGTTCTCCGACGTCTCTGCTTCTTCCACATCAATCTGAAGTAGACTGAACCGCGACATGGAGGAGAAAGGGATTGTTGCCCGCGATTGTTTTCCCCACTGCCTCGGCAACGGGCACCGGGGCAGAGGGCAGCGGGCAGCAGGGCTCGGGCTGGGGACACCCGCGGTCAATCCCTCTCTCCTCCATGTCGCGGTTCATGTACTTCAGGGAGTCAAAGCCAAAGTTCCATTCCCCCCGATTGCTTCTCAACCATGGCTGAGATAACCCCCACTACGAGTCTAGTTGTGGAAATACCAGAGACGTCAGAGAACCCGACGTGTTATGCGCCATAACACCAACAGCAGAACGGTTATCCAAATAACAAAGAAGTGTACAACACTTGCGTTACAGTGTGTGTATTCACACACACACACATACACACTTGTGGCGCTTGCACGATCGTAGCTCATTGGGCAAAGCAGAGAAAGGGGAGGTAACATGTCCCCGGGGATTAAATCCAAATCGGCGCGTCTGAGCTTTTTTTTTCAAAGGCAGAGCAGGATAGCTAGTGTTCGTTTTACACCTAACGTAATTTCTAGGAACTCGTATAAATCATGTTGGAAAACCTCATAAAGTGAATTTTTCATGCCATGGGACCTTTAAGATCTACATGACGGCCTATATATACCCCACTCTGAGCCACATAGTGCCCTGCCAGATGTAATCATAATAGAAGAAAACTCTCATTATGAAAATTAAAGCAATGTTAAAACTAAAATAACTATGTGTTTGTTTGTTGTATTTCTTGTCCAGCTAGGAAGGCGCTCCTTCTAAACACATGGGTCGACTTTTACATTAAGCGTTAGTGCCAGTGGTGCAGGTTAAGCATACCTGTGCTCGCGCACACACACACACACACACACACAGACACACACACACACACACACACACACACACACACACACACACACACACACACACACACACACACACACACACACACACACACACACACACACACACACACACACACACACACACAGTGGCGCAAAAAGTCTATAATGTCTCGCTGCGGCTTGTAGGACATGGACATCCAACGTCCAAGTGCTGTCACGTGATTCCACTTGCCAGCCCCACTGACGTCACTGGCTAATGACTGAAACAACCTAATTCTGATTGCAAAAACATGCGTTTGTGAAATGAGTTTTTGATGGGTCCACTCCTTAAGCCAGGGGTGTTACTAGGTTTCATAAACATCCGGGGCTTAGACCAGACGGAAAATAAAAATGCCAAAAAAATGTCATAATGCTTCACCTAAATAAACAAATTGCGCAGTTTATTATAGATTAAAACAGCTACCTGACTGCTGTGCTGCTTATCCCCAAATGTCTAAAGTGAGACAGACTTTACACACACACATCTGACTGGGGATAGGATAGGTTAATTCACTTGAGGTGGTAAAAAGGTTATGTTTTTAAACTGTTTATTCGCTTGCAAGAAGGAGTATCTAGACTAGGCTAGTACTTATAAATAATTATAAATATTTTTACTTTTATTTATTATTTTAACCCAAAAATTATATTTGGGGCTAGGGGCTAGGTGAGGTAATTAAACACAGGGTCTGTGATGATTAGGATGTCTGAGTTCAGAGTCTGCGTTCAGGGCCTAATCGACCAGGTAAACACGCGTCCCTCCGTCCTCCGAGCTCCAGGAAACCAAGTTCCAGGTGGTTAATATTTAGCTCAGACGTCGTTCACTCAATACATTCATAATCCAAAATCTGACCGCAGCTGACCTCAGATCTGGTGAACTGGGCTTTTATTTCTTTCACTTCATATGTTTCGACCAATCCTGTTGCTGGAGGCAGAGTTATTTGCAGACAAACTAGACCAGCCCATGAACAGTTTAAAATGTAAATACACAGACATTCCTGTATAATTAAGGTGTATGACAGCTCCCTCTGCTGGACAACAGTCTCACACCAAACTACATTTTCCGTTTGAACCAACGTAGCTATAGTACAATGGAATGAGACGGGTTGGCGGATTGAACGTGTTGTAGTAGCAGAGAATGGCCTGCGGGGCAGTATGTACATTGTTAAATACATGATTAGCTTGAATTTAGTAGTAATATGGAGGTTTCATATTTTTACAAAATGGATTATGTGAACATTGCTGAATAACAATCACGTATATTAAATGTAATGCAGGAGTTTAGCTTGACATTAACCAAGTTAAAGGACAATTAAATGAACCGCACCAAACATGTAGAAGTCAATGTGGGATTTTAATATATAAACAAAAACACTTGACAGAAGTTTAATACAATTTTGTAAAGGAAAGCAGAGGAAAACATTTTCCCAAATGAATCTTTTCAAAATGTCACCACCATTCCGAAAGCAAGAGAAGAGGTTTGTGTAAAAGCAGTCCTCCCTGACCAGCTCTGTCCCTGACTCTAAACTCTGACTCTCAACCCTAACGCTAAACCCTCTGAGGGCAGGAAGACGCGCCTTCAGTGTAAAGGTTTGAACCACAGAGAAGGAAGAAAAGAGGAAGCAGGAGAGAGTAGTGAAGTAGTGAGGTAAGTGACAGACGTGAGGGAAAGGCGTGTGGAAGCACACGGTTACATGTGGGGTCAAGAAGATCACTCCCACTGGAGGTCATTGATCCATCAGCCTCAGACTGCTGAGCTCAGCAGGTCTTCTGGAGGACGAGGCTCAGATGAACTGAGGAGACGGGACCATTAGGATGCCAGGATCAGGGCGGGCTTAGCTCAGGTGTGTCTATCCCCGACCAAACAATATCAGGTGAGGTTCAGCTCAGGTGTGCCTGCCCGGACCAAACAAGGGCATTGATTAGGTTCAAAATTCAAAAGATGCAACATTATCTGAACCAAAGATAAGTCATTAAGGATCAGGCAGGCTTTTGGGTGCCTTGCTCAAGGACGCATCACTGTATTCTGAGGACTTGAACCCCGCACCATTGGTTTGAGAGTTGAACACTCAACCCCCTACCTAGTCCAGATAATGCAAACTTATGAGGAATCCTTTATGGTAGAGTACTGGTGGTCCTCAGGATTTGCCTTCCAGATGTACGGCTTCACCATCATTCCTCCAGATTCCTGGTCTGGTTACAAACGCAATTTGTCTCCAATGTAATATAACAAACACAGTAGTAGTTTGTCTCTAATGAAAGGTAACAAACACAGTAGTAGTTGGGCTCTAATATCAGGTAACAAACACAGTAGTAGTTTGTCTCTAATGTAAGGTAACAAACACAGTAGTAGTTTGTCTCTAATGTAAGGTAACAAACACAGTAGTAGTTTGTCTCTAATATCAGGTAACAAAGTAGTTGGGCTCTAATGTAAGGTAACAAACACAGTAGTAGTTTGTCTCTAATGTAAGGTAACAAACACAGGAGTAGTTTGTCTCTAATGTACGGTAACAAACACAGGAGTATTTGGGCTCTAATACAAGGTAACAAACACAGGAGTAGTTTGTCTCTAATATCAGGTAACAAACACAGTAGTAGTTTGTCTCTAATGTAAGGTCACAAACACAGGAGTAGTTGGGCTCTAATGGCGCGTAACAAAGTAGCAGTTGTAGTTTGTCTGGTAAACAACCATAATAGTATGCCGTAACTTGTACTGGACAAACTAATCCTGCGTTACAACAAGTCCACTGTTTATTTTAGGCAAACTTAGGATCCTGGTTGGTGGAGTGATGTCGTCCTCCAGAGTCTTGGCTCCTCCATCAGCTCTCCTCAGCCAGAGTCCTGGTCTGGAACAAACAGAGCGAGTCTGGCCCTAAAGTCTGGTAACAAACAAAGAAAATGTAGTTTGTCTTAATTTTCAGCCCTTTATTTCCAGTGTGTTTGGTTATTACAAACTTGTGATCCTTGTTGGTAGAGTGATGGTCATCCTCCAGAATCACCGCTCCCCTACCAGAAACACGTTCTAGTAAGAAAACACATCGGTAGTTGGTTAACTTATATCAAAGTGTATTTTGCCTTTTAAGTCAACCATGTAAGTAAATACAAACTTACGAGGAATCCTTGTTGGTCGATTCCTAGTCGTCCTCCAGCGTCTCAGCTCCTCCAGCAGCTCTCCTCAGACAGAGTCCTGGTCTGGAACAAACAGCGGAAGTCTTGCTTCAACATGTGGTAAAAACAGATGTAGTCGTCTGGTATATATGGTACAAACGCCGGTAGTTTGTGGTAGCAGTACGAGAAGTGGCACTGAGTGTGATGATCACTTCAGAGTCAAGCTCCATCTACCCCACGACAGACGTCCTTCACCAGGCAGGGCCTCCACCAGCTCCTCCACAAGGCAGGGCCTTCAGCACGACTCCTCCATCAGCTCCTTCAGCACGGCTCCTCCATCAGCTCCTTCAGCCATGTATTCCTGGTCTGGTTACAAACACAGTTGGTCTCAGCAGTAAATCACCTGGGGACGCAACACACCCCACCTCCTGCATCTGAGGTTCAATTGTAAATTGGAAGACAAATATAAACACTTAAATTAGACAACGTCTGCAGATTGTCGCAGACTACGGTCGTAGCAGAACTAGTAACATTGATGGCTCATATGACTCTTGCATAACCCCCGTATGAATTAACTCAAATCACAGCTTGGCACAGATTTAAAGTCATAAGATGATCAAAACCAGACCTAAACTACCGTGGATTTTAGTGTTTCAGATGAGCTTGGTGATGGTTACCCTCTGGTCCGGTGCTGCAGGCCGCTGGTCTCCAGCCTCAGTCTCCGGTCCACCCTGGCACCACAAGCCTCCGGTCCCCAGCCTCTCAGCCTCGCCTTTCAGCTACAGCAGCAGGTTTATATCAGCATTTGCTCAACAATAATATCAATTGACTCATCCGAAACCGAGTTACGCAATTAATTGAATTATTATTTTATAACTGACCTGTTCTGGAGGACTTCTGACAGGAGGTGGAGGTCTGGCTCTGGGTGAGGAGGTGGAGGTCTTGCTCTGGGTGAGGAGGCAGGCACCTTGGAACAAACTACATGTTACCTTTTTAACCTTGTACAGTTCTAGAGTATCTTCTACTGTAACATCTGGGAATGACGGCCATTATTTTAGCTTTGATATTATCCAGTTGGTAACTCTGCACCAAAGTCGTTGTTTAACGTCATTCCATTGGGTAGGGTTTAACTTCTGTGGCAATTAATGACAGCAGATATTTAGAACGTACAAAAGCTGAAGTAACAAAGATCGCTAAGCAGTTTCAATATTAAATCAAATATAATCAACCATATTCAGGTGCTGGGTTCCGTTGAGAAATGTCAAATTATCTCCCACCTTGAAATGATTTTCAGCCTTCCCTGATGTCAAAAATAGTAGAACGCTGTTTTCTACGCAGTGAGAGTCCCGTCACGTCATCGTGGTTAAAAGTACGGCGCAACCATCGGAAATTATCAACATATTGTTTGACGTACGTGTCCGTATGTATTTAATATCAAACTTAAATTGTTTAAGATAGGGGGCAACAATTCCCAATGGAAACCGACTGAAAAATTGTTTCCGTTGGCAACGGCTCGAGGTTACGCAATTACAATCCAGAACGTTCCGCAAGATTCCCTCAGGGGACTCCCGTCCAACTAACTGCCAGGTGGTTTCTTATTGTGGTCAAGGCTACAACGTTCTAACCATTGGGACTAAATCAAGTAACCACACTCAGAACCTTCCACGGCGGGAAGCACAAACCGTCCGACCGGAATCCGAACATTCCGGACGGAACCAACCAAAGAAAAAACAGAACCAGCGCCTCACCTTGAGCTGAACGGAGGAAGATCCTGAAGTCCAGCGATAGTCTTCATTAAAACACAGCCAATAGACTTACCTTGAGGAGATCTGTTTGTTGATGTTGGTCATTACTACTATTCAGTGTACCTTTACATTATTATGCACCCAGTGTGTACAAGTGTATCACTCAAAACCATACAAAGAACCAAACTACCATGTACGTCCCACAACAACTTTAAACCTAAAATCCTGGAATCATTAAATACAAAACCGTGTCTACATTTTACAATTATCTAGATTATTCAGGGTACAAACCATACAGAGCAAATCTAAACGTTGAGCTCACAGAGAGCCGACCACTGCCCTGCAACGTCACCCTGACCGCCTCATCACCAACAGCAAATCATGCCAGCCAGCCAACACATGTACAGCTCCAGTGAGAAGTGGGCATCTGAGTAAAAGGACTGCCCATAATAAAAATAAGCCATATTCCTGAACTATCCAACCATCTTCATGGTTTAAAGATTTACAGACTTGACATTCCATTGTGTTCTAATCACCTTAGTCTGCTCCCTCGTTACTTATAAAACTCTACATCGTCATCACTAGAGTGTTGCAGCCTACTAATGGGTGTGTGGTCTGAGTGAGCAGAGATGCATGCTGGGATACAGTGCTGTCTGAAGTCTTCAGTTCTATAGACACTCCCCTCAGGAGAAACCAAGTGTTTGAGAATCTGTCGTGACATCAGTTACATGAGCTGGAATATCCTTTAAGATGGCGCCAGGATTCTCAGAGGAGAAAGGCCAAGAGGAAGATGTTTGGGTTCTTCCTCTCAGCCAGTGGAACACAACAACGGTCTTCATCAGAGTACCATGGAACACTTTGAAACATTCTCATCTTTACACCTTGAAGCCCCAGTGAAGGTTTCCTAACCTCCACAGCTGAAGAGCACAACTTCAGCTCGAAGAGCGCACTAGCTGGAGTTCCCGGATTGGTTCTGATTTAAGGGAACCAATCGTTCAGCTAGTAGTCCTGTCCACAGGGCTCTCAATCAATCCAGCAAGGTAGGAAGAGCCGTCTCATTACGGGTCTGAAGGTCATCTTGAATATCCATTTAGGTCCCTTTCCAACGTCAGACTCTCCTTGTGGAATTCCTTTTGGTGTCCATCCTCCATTGACCCTGATTGGTGTAGTCCTAGTTTGAAGTCACTGATCTGAACACGCCGCTTGCATCCTTTAACACTTGAGTTGGATACTCTCCTTCCTGCCCAGTGTGTTGGATATCGCTCCGGAGCGTCGCTCAGGGCTCTTCAAGTCTACGTAAGTAAACGTGTGGCCGTCCATCAGGTATGATTTAGTTGACCATTCCAATATCCCAAGCCAATCACACAGACCCCCGTATGAACATTATCATTGTCAAAGTAAGCCGGACACACACACATAGAACCCAGGACAGGCACGTACAACCCCATGCCAGGTGTGAGAGACACAGACACAGTAGAACCCTAGCGATGCTCAAAAATCTTCCATCTCATGTCAAACCCAAACACACACACCACTGAGCCATAAAAGGCCAAACAATCATGCAAGTCTACAGACCTGTAGACTTCAGACAGCTCTGTATCCCAGTATGTACCTCTGCTCACTCAGACCACACCCTCATCAGTAAAGCAACCCTCATGTGATGAAGATGCAGAGCTCAGGAGAGTAGAATGAAAGAAGACTGAAGATATCAGAACCCAACCCATTACTCCAGCTTGCAACAATAACTTGGAGCCTGTAACCATTTTAACAAATCTTTAAAACCAACATAAACCAAACCTAACCTTCCCGCTTCCCTGGATAACACTGTTGTTTTTTATTGGTCGTCATGAAAAAAACACAAGGGGTAACACTGTTGTCTTTGTCAAATAAAATATAAGGGGTAACACTGTTGTTTTTTATTGGTCGTCATGAAAAAAACAATAAGGGGCAACACTGTTGGCTTTGTCAAATAAAACAGTGTTTTATTTGACAAACATTCTCCTTTAACACTTGCATCCTTTAACACTTGAGTTGGATACTCTCCTTCCTGCCCAGTGTGTTGGATATCGCTCCGGTGGAACGAGCGATATCCAAAAAACTGTCGTTTTTTATCAGTCGTCATGAAAAAAAACATAAGGGAAATAATAGAAATACACATATACATTTTAATGTCATGTATATCCTCTTCATTGTATTGGCATCGCCTCAGTGGTGCAGTGGAGTGCACTCTGCCTAACCCACTGGAGACCGCGGCTCAATTTCTGTGGATAACACAATATCTTTAATTTATATTGTCTGTGGTTATATATTGTCACATATAACCACAGACTTATTTAAATTACAAATCTCAATGGGAAGTGGAGAGAGCTGTGAGCTAACCCTCAGGAGTCCGTGGTTCGTGGTGGCTTGATGTACTCTGTTGGAAAACTCTTGTCTCTATTTCATGCAAATTATAAAGTCAAGTATAACCAGTGTGTTGATATTATTCAGTGTCTTGATGGTGCATTGATAAGTTCGGAGGTTAACACTCTAAACAGCTCAGGTTCGGATCCCCGCAAAAACGTCGATAGGGGTAGGCCTACCACTGTTGTTTTTTATTGGTCACCATGGAAAAAACATGAGGGGTAACTGTCGTTTTTTATCAGCCGTCATGAAATAAACATAAGGGGTAGCACTTGATATTTATCAAATAAAACATAGGCTACATACACAGTTGTTTTTCTTTGGTCGTCATGAAAAAAACACAAGGGGTGACACTGTCGTTTTTTATTGGTCGTCATGAAAAAAAAACGTAAGGTGTAACACTGTCTTTTTTATTGGTCGTCATGAAAAAAAACATAAGGGGTAACACTGTCGTATTTTATTGGTCGTCATGAAAAAAAAACATATGGGGTAACACTGTTGTTTTTTATTGGTCACCATGAAATAAAACATTGGGGGTAACACTGTCGTTTTTTATTGGTCGTCGTGAAAAAAAACATAAGGGGTAACAATGTCGTTTTTTATTGGTCGTCATGAAAAAAAAAGTAAGGTGTAACACAGTCTTTTTTATTGGTCGTCATGAAAAAAAACATAAGGGGTAACACTGCCGTATTTTATTGGTCGTCATGAAAAAAAAACATATGGGGTAAGACTGTTGTTTTTTATTGGTCACCATGAAATAAAACATAGGGGGTAACACTGTCGTTTTTTATTGGTCGTCGTGAAGAAAAACATAAGGGGTAACACTGTCGTTTTTTATTGGTCGTCATGAAAAAAAACATAAGGGGTAACACTTTTGTTTTTTATTGGTCGTCATGAAAAAAAACATAAGGGGTAACACTGTTCATATTTAACACTGTTGTTTTTTATTGGTCGTCATGAAAAAAAACATAAGGGGTAACACTGTTGTTTTTTATTGGTCGTCATGAAAAAAAACATAAGGGGTAACACTGTTGTTTTTTATTGGTTGTCATGAAAAAAAACATAAGGGGTAACACTGTTGTTTTTTATTGGTCGTCATGAAAAATAACATAAGGGGTAACACTGTTGTTTTTTATTGGTCGTCATGAAAAAAAAAAAAAGGGGTGACACTGTTGATATTTATCAAATAAAACATAAGGGGTAACACTGTTGTTTTTTATTGGTCGTCATGAAAAAAATCATAAGGGGTAACACTGTTGATATTTATCAAATAAAACATAGGGGGTAACACTGTTGTTTTTTATAGGTTGCCATGAATAAAAACATAAGGGGTAACACCGTTGTTTTTTATTGGTCGTCATGAAAAAAAACATAAGGGGTGACACTGTTGATATTTATCAAATAAAACATAAGGGGTAACACTGTTGTTTTTTATTGGTCGTCATGAAAAAAATCATAAGGGGTAACACTGTTGATATTTATCAAATAAAACATAGGGGGTAACACTGTTGTTTTTTATTGGTTGCCATGAATAAAAACATAAGGGGTAACACTGTTGTTTTTTATTGGTCGTCATGAAAAAAAACATAAGGGGTAACACTGTTGTTTTTTATTGGTCGTCATGAAAAAAAACATGAGGTAACACTGTTGATATTTATCAAATAAAACAGGGGGTAACACTGTTGTTTTTATTGGTCGTCATGAAAAAAACCATAAGGGGTAACACTGTTGTTTTTTATTGGTCGTCATGAAAAAAAACATAAGGGGTAACACTGTTGTTTTTGACTGGTCGTCGTGAAAAAAAACATGAGGTAACACTGTTGATATTTATCAAATAAAACAGGGGGTAACACTGTTGTTTTTTATTGGTCGTCATGAAAAAAACCATAAGGGGTAACACTGTTGTTTTTTATTGGTCGTCATGAAAAAAAACATAAGGGGTAACACTGTTGTTTTTTATTGGTCGTCATGAAAAAAAACAAAAGGGGTAACACTGTTGATATTTATCAAATAAAACATAGGGGGTAATACTGTTGTTTTTTATTGGTCGTCATGAAAAAAAACATAAGGGGTAATACTGTTGTTTTTTATTGGTCGTCATGAAAAAAAACATAAGGGGTAACACTGTTGTTTTTTATTGGTCGTCATGAAAAAAATCATAAGGGGTAACACTGTTGATATTTATCAAATAAATCATAGGGGGTAACACTGTTGTTTTTTATTGGTCGTCATGAAAAAAAACATAAGGGGTAACACTGTTGTTTTTTATTGGTCGTCATGAAAAAAAACATAAGGGGTAACACTGTTGATATTTATCAAATTAAACATAGGGGTTATTTTCAAGATTAGTATTTTTCAATCAAAACTTTAAAAGGACAATTTCAGTTGACTAATACTATCAAAATGCAGCATTGGTCTTATCTTTTTCATCATACTCATTGTTGTTATTTATTAGTTGCCATTAATAAAAACATAACACTCACTGTTGTTTAAGGGGTAACACTGTTGATATTTATCAAATTAAACATAGGGGTTATTTTCAAGATTAGTATTTTTCAATCAAAACTTTAAAAGGACAATTTCAGTTGACTAATACTATCAAAATGCAGCATTGGTCTTATCTTTTTCATCATACTCATTGTTGTTATTTATTGGTTGCCATTAATAAAAACATAATACTCACTGTTGTTTTTTATTGGTTGCCATTAATAAAAACATAAGGGGTAACACTGTTGATATTTATCAAATAAATCATAGGGGGTAACACTGTTGTTTGTTATTGGTCGTCATGAAAAAAAACATAAGGGGTAACACTGTTGTTTTTTATTGGTCGTCATGAAAAAAAACATAAGGGGTAACACTGTTGATATTTATCAAATAAAACATAGGGGGTAACACTGTTGTTTTTTATTGGTCGTCATGAAAAAAAACATAAGGGGTAACACTGTTGATATTTATCAAATAAAACATAGGGGGTAACACTGTTGTTTTTTATTGGTCGCCATGAATAAAAACATAAGGGGTAACACTGTTGTTTTTTATTGGTCGTCATGAAAAAAAACATAAGGGGTAACACTGTTGTTTTTTATTGGTCGTCATGAAAAAAAACATAAAGGGTAACACTGTTGTTTTTTATTGGTCGTCATAAAAAAAATCATAAGGGGTAACACTGTTGATATTTATCAAATAAAACATAGGGGCTAACACTGTTGTTTTTTATTGGTCGTCATGAAAAAAAACATAAGGGGTAACACTGTTGTTTTTTATTGATCGTCATGAAAAAAAACATAAGGGGTAACACTGTTGATATTTATCAAATAAAACATAGGGGGTAACACTGTTGTTTTTTATTGGTTGCCATTAATAAAAACATAAGGGGTAACACTGTTGTTTTTTATTGGTCGTCATGAAAAAAAACATAAGGGGTAACACTGTTGATATTTATCAAATAAAACATTGGGGGTAATACTGTTGTTTTTTATTGGTCGCCATGAATAAAAAAATATGGGATAACACTGTTGTTTTTTATTGGTCGTCATGAAAAAAAACATAAGGGGTAACACTGTTGTTTTTTATTGCTCGTCATGAAAAGAAACATAAGGGGTAACACTGTTGTTTTTTATTGGTTGTCATGAAAAAAAACATAAGGGGTAACACTGTTTTTTATTGGTCGTCATGAAAAAAAACATAAGGGGTAACACTGTTGATATTTATCAAATAAAACATAGGGGGTAACAATGTTGTTTTTTATTGGTCGTCATGAAAAAAAACATAAGGGGTAACACTGTTGTTTTTTATTGTTCGTCATGAAAAAAAACATAAGTGGTAACACTGTTGTTTTTTATTGGTCGTCATGAAAAAAAACATAAGGGGTAACACTGTTGATATTTATCAAATTAAACATAGGGGGTAACACTGTTGTTTTTTATTGGTCGTCATGAAAAAGAACATAAGGGGTAACACTGTTGTTTTTTATTGGTCGTCATGAAAAAAATCATAAGGGGTAACACTGTTGATATTTATCAAATAAAACATAGGGGATAACACTGTTGTTTTTTATTGGTCGTCATGAAAAAAAACATAAGGTGTAACACTGTTGTTTTTTATTGGTCGTCATGAAAAATAACATAAGGGGTAACACTGTTGTTTTTTATTGGTCGTCATGAAAAAAAACATAAGGGGTGACACTGTTGATATTTATCAAATAAAACATAAGGGGTAACATTGTTGTTTTTTATTTGTCGTCATGAAAAGAATCATAAGGGGTAACACTGTTGATATTTATCAAATAAAACATAAGGGGTAACACTGTTGTTTTTTATTGGTCGTCATGAAAAAAATCATAAGGGGTAACACTGTTGATATTTATCAAATAAAACATAGGGGGTAACACTGTTGTTTTTTACTGGTCGTCATGAAAAAAAACATAAGGGGTAACACTGTTGTTTTTTATTGGTCGTCATGAAAAAAACCATAGGGGGTAACACTGTTGTTTTTTATTGGTCGTCATGAAAAAAAACATAAGAGGTAACACTGTTGTTTTTTATTGGTCGTCCTGAAAAAAAACATAAGGGGTAACACTGTTGTTTTTTATTGGTCGTCATGAAAAAAAACATAAGGGGTAACACTGTTGTTTTTTTTTGGTCGTCATGAAAGAAAACACAAGAGGTAACTGTTGTTTTTTATTGGTCGTCATGAAAAAAAACAAAAGGGGTAACACTATTGTTTTTTACTGGTCGTCATGAAAAAAAACATAAGGGGTAACATTGTTGTTTTTTATTGGTTGCCATGAATAAAAACATAAGGGGTAACACTGTTGTTTTTTATTGGTCGTCATGAAAAAAAACATAAGGGGTAACACTGTTGTTTTTTATTGGTCGTCATGAAAAAAAACATAAGAGGTAACACTGTTGTTTTTTATTGGTCGTCCTGAAAAAAAACATAAGGGGTAACACTGTTGTTTTTTATTGGTCGCCATGAATAAAAACATAAGGGGTAACACTGTTGATATTTATCAAATAAAACATAGGGGGTAACACTGTTGTTTTTTATTGGTCGTCATGAAAAAAAACATAAGGGGTAACACTGTTGATATTTATCAAATAAAACATAGGGGGTAACAATGTTGTTTTTTATTGGTCGTCATGAAAAAAAACATAAGGGGTAACACTGTTGTTTTTTATTGTTCGTCATGAAAAAAAACATAAGTGGTAACACTGTTGTTTTTTATTGGTCGTCATGAAAAAAAACATAAGGGGTAACACTGTTGATATTTATCAAATTAAACATAGGGGGTAACACTGTTGTTTTTTATTGGTCGTCATGAAAAAGAACATAAGGGGTAACACTGTTGTTTTTTATTGGTCGTCATGAAAAAAATCATAAGGGGTAACACTGTTGATATTTATCAAATAAAACATAGGGGATAACACTGTTGTTTTTTATTGGTCGTCATGAAAAAAAACATAAGGTGTAACACTGTTGTTTTTTATTGGTCGTCATGAAAAATAACATAAGGGGTAACACTGTTGTTTTTATTGGTCGTCATGAAAAAAAACATAAGGGGTGACACTGTTGATATTTATCAAATAAAACATAAGGGGTAACATTGTTGTTTTTTATTTGTCGTCATGAAAAGAATCATAAGGGGTAACACTGTTGATATTTATCAAATAAAACATAAGGGGTAACACTGTTGTTTTTTATTGGTCGTCATGAAAAAAATCATAAGGGGTAACACTGTTGATATTTATCAAATAAAACATAGGGGGTAACACTGTTGTTTTTTACTGGTCGTCATGAAAAAAAACATAAGGGGTAACACTGTTGTTTTTTATTGGTCGTCATGAAAAAAAACCATAGGGGGTAACACTGTTGTTTTTTATTGGTCGTCATGAAAAAAAACATAAGAGGTAACACTGTTGTTTTTTATTGGTCGTCCTGAAAAAAAACATAAGGGGTAACACTGTTGTTTTTTATTGGTCGTCATGAAAAAAAACATAAGGGGTAACACTGTTGTTTTTTTTTGGTCGTCATGAAAGAAAACACAAGAGGTAACTGTTGTTTTTTATTGGTCGTCATGAAAAAAAACAAAAGGGGTAACACTATTGTTTTTTACTGGTCGTCATGAAAAAAAACATAAGGGGTAACACTGTTGTTTTTTATTGGTTGCCATGAATAAAAACATAAGGGGTAACACTGTTGTTTTTTATTGGTCGTCATGAAAAAAAAACATAAGGGGTAACACTGTTGTTTTTTATTGGTCGTCATGAAAAAAAACATAAGAGGTAACACTGTTGTTTTTTATTGGTCGTCCTGAAAAAAAACATAAGGGGTAACACTGTTGTTTTTATTGGTCGCCATGAATAAAAACATAAGGGGTAACACTGTTGATATTTATCAAATAAAACATAGGGGGTAACACTGTTGTTTTTTATTGGTCGTCATGAAAAAAAACATAAGGGGTAACACTGTTGTTTTTTATTGGTCGTCATGAAAAAAAACATAAGGGGTAACACTGTTGTTTTTTATTGGTCGTCATGAAAAAAAACATAAGTGGTAACACTGTTGTTTTTTATTGGTCGTCATGAAAAAAAACATAAGGGGTAACACTGTTGATATTTATCAAATAAAACATAGGGGGTAACACTGTTGTTTTTTATTGGTCGTCATGAAAAAGAACATAAGGGGTAACACTGTTGTTTTTTATTGGTCGTCATGAAAAAAAACATAAGGGGTAACACTGTTGTTTTTTATTGGTCGTCATGAAAAAAAACATAAGGGGTAACACTGTTGTTTTTTATTGGTCGTCATGAATAAAAACATAAGGGGTAACACTGTTGTTTTTTATTGGTTGTCATGGAAAAAAACATAAGGGGTAACACTGTTGTTTTTTTATTGGTCGTCATGAAAAAAAACATAAGGGGTAACACTGTTGATATTTATCAAATAAAACATAGGGGGTAACACTGTTGTTTTTTATTGGTCGTCATGAAAAAAAACATAAGAGGTAACACTGTTGTTTTTTATTGGTCGTCATAAAAAAAAACATAAGGGGTAACACTGTTGTTTTTTATTGGTCGTCATGAAAAAAAACATAAGGGGTAACACTGTTGTTTTTTATTGGTCGTCATGAAAAAAAACATAAGTGGTAACACTGTTGTTTTTTATTGGTCGTCATGAAAAAAAACATAAGGGGTAACACTGTTGATATTTATCAAATAAAACATAGGGGGTAACACTGTTGTTTTTTATTGGTCGTCATGAAAAAGAACATAAGGGGTAACACTGTTGTTTTTTATTGGTCGTCATGAAAAAAAACATAAGGGGTAACACTGTTGTTTTTTATTGGTCGTCATGAAAAAAAACATAAGGGGTAACACTGTTGTTTTTTATTGGTCGTCATGAATAAAAACATAAGGGGTAACACTGTTGTTTTTTATTGGTTGTCATGGAAAAAAACATAAGGGGTAACACTGTTGTTTTTTTATTGGTCGTCATGAAAAAAAACATAAGGGGTAACACTGTTGATATTTATCAAATAAAACATAGGGGGTAACACTGTTGTTTTTTATTGGTCGTCATGAAAAAAAACATAAGAGGTAACACTGTTGTTTTTTATTGGTCGTCATGAAAAAAAACATAAGGGGTAACACTGTTGTTTTTTATTGGTCGCCATGAATAAAAACATAAGGGGTAACACTGTTGATATTTATCAAATAAAACATAGGGGGTAACACTGTTGTTTTTTATTGGTCGTCATGAAAAAAACATAAGGGGTAACACTGTTGTTTTTTATTGGTCGTCATGAAAAAAAACATAAGGGGTAACACTGTTGTTTTTTATTGGTCGTCATGAAAAAAAACATAAGTGGTAACACTGTTGTTTTTTATTGGTCGTCATGAAAAAAAACATAAGGGGTAACACTGTTGATATTTATCAAATAAAACATAGGGGGAAACACTGTTGTTTTTTATTGGTCGTCATGAAAAAAACATAAGAGGTAACACTGTTGTTTTTTAATGGTCGTCATGAAGAGAAACATAAGGGTTAACACTGTTGTTTTTTATTGGTCATCATGAAAAGAAACATAAGGGGTAACACTGTTGTTTTTTATTGGTCGTCATGAAAAAAAACATAAGGGGTAACACTGTTGTTTTTTATTGGTCGTCATGAAAAAAAACATAAGGGGTAACACTGTTGTTTTTTTATTGGTCGTCATGAAAAAAAACATAAGGGGTAACACTGTTGATATTTATCAAATAAAACATAGGGGGTAACACTGTTGTTTTTTATTGGTCGTCATGAAAAAAAACATAAGGGGTAACACTGTTGTTTTTTATTGGTCGTCATGAAAAAAAACATAAGGGGTAACACTGTTGTTTTTTATTGGTCGTCATGAAAAAAAACATAAGGGGTAACACTGTTGATATTTATCAAATAAAACATAGGGGGTAACACTGTTGTTTTTTATTGGTTGCCATTAATAAAAACATAAGGGGTTAAACTGTTGTTTTTTATTGGTTGTCATGAAAAAAAACATAAGGGGTAACACTGTTGTTTTTTTATTGGTCGTCATGAAAAAAAACATAAGGGGTGACACTGTTGATATTTATCAAATAAAACATAGGGGGTAACACTGTTGTTTTTTATTGGTCGTCATGAAAAAAAACATAAGGGGTAACACTGTTGTTTTTATTGGTCGTCATGAAAAAAAACATAAGGGGTAACACTGTTGTTTTTTATTGGTCGTCATGAAAAAAAACATAAGGGGTAACACTGTTGATATTTATCAAATAAAACATAGGGGGTAACACTGTTGTTTTTTATTGGTTGCCATTAATAAAAACATAAGGGGTTAAACTGTTGTTTTTTATTGGTTGTCATGAAAAAAAACATAAGGGGTAACACTGTTGTTTTTTTATTGGTCGTCATGAAAAAAAACATAAGGGGTGACACTGTTGATATTTATCAAATAAAACATAGGGGGAAACACTGTTGTTTTTTATTGGTCGTCATGAAAAAAACATAAGGGGTAACACTGTTGTTTTTTAATGGTCGTCATGAAGAGAAACATAAGGGTTAACACTGTTGTTTTTTATTGGTCATCATGAAAAGAAACATAAGGGGTAACACTGTTGTTTTTTATTGGTCGTCATGAAAAAAAACAAAAGGGGTAACACTGTTGATATTTATCAAATAAAACATAGGGGGTAACACTGTTGTTTTTTATTGGTCGCCATGAATAAAAAAATAAGGGGTAACACTGTTGTTTTTTATTGGTCGTCATGAAAAAAAACATAAGGGGTAACACTGTTGTTTTTTATTGGTCGTCATGAAAAAAAACATAAGGGGTAACACTGTTGATATTTATCAAATAAAACATAGGGGGTAACACTGTTGTTGTTTTTTTTTATACAGACGGCCATACCAACCTGAACACGCCCGATCTCGTCTGATCTCGGAAGCTAAGCAGGGTCGGGCCTGGTTAGTACTTGGATGGGAGACCGCCTGGGAATACCAGGTGCTGTAAGTGGTGTCGGGTGGTGGCCAATAGGTGGCACTCTTCCCTCTGGCCCCTTCACGCATTAATCCCGATGCCCCAGTGCAGTGATGGGGACACTGTGCTGTGGAAGGTGCCGTCCTTCGGAGGAGACGTAAAACCGAGGTCCTGACTCACTGTGGTCATAAAAGATCCCAGGACACTTATCGCAAAGAGTAGGGGTTTCCCCGGTGTCCTGGCCCAACCAGGCTCATTCAATCTGGCCCCCTAATAATCCTCCTGTACAATTGGCTGACTCATCACTTTCCACCTCAAGCTGGTGTGTGGTGAGCGTTCTGGCGCAGATTGGCTGCCGTGCATCACCCAAGTGGGTGCTACGCACTGGTGGTGGTGAGTTAGGTCCCCCCCTTCTGTAAGCGTCATTGGGTCATTGAAAAGCGCTATATAAATTTAATGAATTATTATTATTATTAATTATTATTGGTTGCCATGAATAAACCAATAAACTGTCGTTTTTTATTGGTCGTCATGAAAAAAAACATAAGGGGTAACACTGTTGCTTTTTATTGGTCGTCACAAAAAAAAACATAAGGGGTAAAACTGTCGTTTTTTATTGGTCGTCATGAAAAAAAACATGAGGGGTAACGCTGTCATTATTTATTGGTCGTCATGAAAAAAAACACAAGGGGTAACACTGTTCTTTTTTATTTGTCGTCATGAAAAAAAACATAAGGGGTAACATTGTTGTTTTTCTTTGGTCGTCATGAAAAAAACACAAGGGGTAACACTGTTGTTTTTCTTTGGTCGTAATGAAAAAACCACAAGGGGTAACACTATTGTTTTTTATTGGTTGCCATGAATAAAAACATAAGGGGTAACACTGTTGTTTTTTATTGGTCGCCATGAAAAAAAACATAAGGGGTAACACTGTTGTTTTTTATTGGTCGTCATGAAAAAAAACATAAGGGGTAACACTGTTGATATTTATCAAAAAAAACAAAGGGGGTAACACTGATGTTTTTTATTGGTTGCCATGAATAAAAACATAAGGGGTAACACTGTTGTTTTTTATTGGTCGTCATGAAAAAAAACATAAGGGGTAACACTGTTGTTTTTTATTGGTCGTCGTGAAAAAAAACATAAGGGGTAACACTGTTGTTTTTTATTGGTCGTCCTGAAAAAAAACATAAGGGGTAACACTGTTGATATTTATCAAATAAAACATAGGGGGTAACACTGTTGTTTTTTATTGGTCGTCATGAAAAAAAACATAAGGGGTAACACTGTTGTTTTTTATTGGTCGTCATGAAAAAAAACATAAGGGGTAACACTGTTGATATTTATCAAATTAAACATAGGGGTTATTTTCAAGATTAGTATTTTTCAATCAAAACTTTAAAAGGACAATTTCAGTTGACTAATACTATCAAAATGCAGCATTGGTCTTATCTTTTTCATCATACTCATTGTTGTTATTTATTAGTTGCCATTAATAAAAACATAACACTCACGGTTGTTTAAGGGGTAACACTGTTGATATTTATCAAATTAAACATAGGGGTTATTTTCAAGATTAGTATTTTTCAATCAAAACTTTAAAAGGACAATTTCAGTTGACTAATACTATCAAATTCAGCATTGGTCTTATCTTTTTCATCATACTCATTGTTGTTATTTATTGGTTGCCATTAATAAAAACATAATACTCACTGTTGTTTTTTATTGGTTGCCATTAATAAAAACATAAGGGGTTAAACTGTTGTTTTTTATTGGTTGTCATGAAAAAAAACATAAGGGGTAACACTGTTGATATTTATCAAATAAATCATAGGGGGTAACACTGTTGTTTGTTATTGGTCGTCATGAAAAAAAACATAAGGGGTAACACTGTTGTTTTTTATTGGTCGTCATGAAAAAAAACATATGGGGTAACACTGTTGATATTTATCAAATAAAACATAGGGGGTAACACTGTTGTTTTTTATTGGTCGTCATGAAAAAAACATAAGGGGTAACACTGTTGATATTTATCAAATAAAACATAGGGGGTAACACTGTTGTTTTTTATTGGTCGCCATGAATAAAAACATAAGGGGTAACACTGTGGTTTTTTATTGGTCGTCATGAAAAAAAACATAAGGGGTAACACTGTTGTTTTTTATTGGTCGTCATGAAAAAAAACATAAAGGGTAACACTGTTGTTTTTTATTGGTCGTCATAAAAAAAATCATAAGGGGTAACACTGTTGATATTTATCAAATAAAACATAGGGGCTAACACTGTTGTTTTTTATTGGTCGTCATGAAAAAAAACATAAGGGGTAACACTGTTGTTTTTTATTGATCGTCATGAAAAAAAACATAAGGGGTAACACTGTTGATATTTATCAAATAAAACATAGGGGGTAACACTGTTGTTTTTTATTGGTTGCCATTAATAAAAACATAAGGGGTAACACTGTTGTTTTTTATTGGTCGTCATGAAAAAAAACATAAGGGGTAACACTGTTGATATTTATCAAATAAAACATTGGGGGTAACACTGTTGTTTTTTATTGGTCGCCATGAATAAAGAAATATGGGGTAACACTGTTGTTTTTTATTGGTCGTCATGAAAAAAAACATAAGGGGTAACACTGTTGTTTTTTATTGGTCGTCATGAAAAGAAACATAAGGGGTAACACTGTTGTTTTTTATTGGTTGTCATGAAAAAAAACATAAGGGGTAACACTGTTTTTTATTGGTCGTCATGAAAAAAAACATAAGGGGTAACACTGTTGATATTTATCAAATAAAACATAGGGGGTAACAATGTTGTTTTTTATTGGTCGTCATGAAAAAAAACATAAGGGGTAACACTGTTGTTTTTTATTGTTCGTCATGAAAAAAAACATAAGTGGTAACACTGTTGTTTTTTATTGGTCGTCATGAAAAAAAACATAAGGGGTAACACTGTTGATATTTATCAAATTAAACATAGGGGGTAACACTGTTGTTTTTTATTGGTCGTCATGAAAAAGAACATAAGGGGTAACACTGTTGTTTTTTATTGGTCGTCATGAAAAAAATCATAAGGGGTAACACTGTTGATATTTATCAAATAAAACATAGGGGATAACACTGTTGTTTTTTATTGGTCGTCATGAAAAAAAACATAAGGTGTAACACTGTTGTTTTTTATTGGTCGTCATGAAAAATAACATAAGGGGTAACACTGTTGTTTTTTATTGGTCGTCATGAAAAAAAACATAAGGGGTGACACTGTTGATATTTATCAAATAAAACATAAGGGGTAACATTGTTGTTTTTTATTTGTCGTCATGAAAAGAATCATAAGGGGTAACACTGTTGATATTTATCAAATAAAACATAGGGGGTAACACTGTTGTTTTTTATTGGTTGCCATGAATAAAAACATAAGGGGTAACACTGTTGTTTTTTATTGGTCGTCATGAAAAAAAACATAAGGGGTGACACTGTTGATATTTATCAAATAAAACATAAGGGGTAACACTGTTGTTTTTTATTGGTCGTCATGAAAAAAATCATAAGGGGTAACACTGTTGATATTTATCAAATAAAACATAGGGGGTAACACTGTTGTTTTTTACTGGTCGTCATGAAAAAAAACATAAGGGGTAACACTGTTGTTTTTTATTGGTCGTCATGAAAAAAACCATAGGGGGTAACACTGTTGTTTTTTATTGGTCGTCATGAAAAAAAACATAAGAGGTAACACTGTTGTTTTTTATTGGTCGTCCTGAAAAAAAACATAAGGGGTAACACTGTTGTTTTTTATTGGTCGTCATGAAAAAAAACATAAGGGGTAACACTGTTGTTTTTTTTTGGTCGTCATGAAAGAAAACACAAGAGGTAACTGTTGTTTTTTATTGGTCGTCATGAAAAAAAACAAAAGGGGTAACACTATTGTTTTTTACTGGTCGTCATGAAAAAAAACATAAGGGGTAACACTGTTGTTTTTTATTGGTTGCCATGAATAAAAACATAAGGGGTAACACTGTTGTTTTTTATTGGTCGTCATGAAAAAAAACATAAGGGGTAACACTGTTGTTTTTTATTGGTCGTCATGAAAAAAAACATAAGAGGTAACACTGTTGTTTTTTATTGGTCGTCCTGAAAAAAAACATAAGGGGTAACACTGTTGTTTTTTATTGGTCGCCATGAATAAAAACATAGTGGGTAACACTGTTGATATTTATCAAATAAAACATAGGGGGTAACACTGTTGTTTTTTATTGGTCGTCATGAAAAAAAACATAAGGGGTAACACTGTTGTTTTTTATTGGTCGTCATGAAAAAAAACATAAGGGGTAACACTGTTGTTTTTTATTGGTCGTCATGAAAAAAAACATAAGTGGTAACACTGTTGTTTTTTATTGGTCGTCATGAAAAAAAACATAAGGGGTAACACTGTTGATATTTATCAAATAAAACATAGGGGGTAACACTGTTGTTTTTTATTGGTCGTCATGAAAAAGAACATAAGGGGTAACACTGTTGTTTTTTATTGGTCGTCATGAAAAAAAACATAAGGGGTAACACTGTTGTTTTTTATTGGTCGTCATGAAAAAAAACATAAGGGGTAACACTGTTGTTTTTTATTGGTCGTCATGAATAAAACATAAGGGGTAACACTGTTGTTTTTTATTGGTTGTCATGGAAAAAAACATAAGGGGTAACACTGTTGTTTTTTTATTGGTCGTCATGAAAAAAAACATAAGGGGTAACACTGTTGATATTTATCAAATAAAACATAGGGGGTAACACTGTTGTTTTTTATTGGTCGTCATGAAAAAAAACATAAGAGGTAACACTGTTGTTTTTTATTGGTCGTCATGAAAAAAAACATAAGGGGTAACACTGTTGTTTTTTATTGGTCGCCATGAATAAAAACATAAGGGGTAACACTGTTGATATTTATCAAATAAAACATAGGGGGTAACACTGTTGTTTTTTATTGGTCGTCATGAAAAAAACATAAGGGGTAACACTGTTGTTTTTATTGGTCGTCATGAAAAAAAACATAAGGGGTAACACTGTTGTTTTTTATTGGTCGTCATGAAAAAAAACATAAGTGGTAACACTGTTGTTTTTTATTGGTCGTCATGAAAAAAAACATAAGGGGTAACACTGTTGATATTTATCAAATAAAACATAGGGGGTAACACTGTTGTTTTTTATTGGTCGTCATGAAAAAGAACATAAGGGGTAACACTGTTGTTTTTTATTGGTCGTCATGAAAAAAAACATAAGGGGTAACACTGTTGTTTTTTATTGGTCGTCATGAAAAAAAACATAAGGGGTAACACTGTTGATATTTATCAAATAAAACATAGGGGGTAACACTGTTGTTTTTTATTGGTCGTCATGAAAAAAAACATAAGGGGTAACACTGTTGTTTTTTATTGGTCGTCATGAAAAAAAACATAAGGGGTAACACTGTTGTTTTTTATTGGTCGTCATGAAAAAAAACATAAGGGGTAACACTGTTGATATTTATCAAATAAAACATAGGGGGTAACACTGTTGTTTTTCATTGGTTGCCATTAATAAAAACATAAGGGGTTAAACTGTTGTTTTTTATTGGTTGTCATGAAAAAAAACATAAGGGGTAACACTGTTGTTTTTTTATTGGTCGTCATGAAAAAAAACATAAGGGGTGACACTGTTGATATTTATCAAATAAAACATAGGGGGAAACACTGTTGTTTTTTATTGGTCGTCATGAAAAAAACATAAGAGGTAACACTGTTGTTTTTTATTGGTCGTCATGAAGAGAAACATAAGGGTTAACACTGTTGTTTTTTATTGGTCGTCATGAAAAGAAACATAAGGGGTAACACTGTTGTTTTTTATTGGTCGTCATGAAAAAAAACAAAAGGGGTAACACTGTTGATATTTATCAAATAAAACATAGGGGGTAACACTGTTGTTTTTTATTGGTCGCCATGAATAAAAAAATAAGGGGTAACACTGTTGTTTTTTATTGGTCGTCATGAAAAAAAACATAAGGGGTAACACTGTTGTTTTTTATTGGTCGTCATGAAAAAAAACATAAGGGGTAACACTGTTGATATTTATCAAATAAAACATAGGGGGTAACACTGTTGTTGATTTTTTTTATACAGACGGCCATACCAACCTGAACACGCCCGATCTCGTCTGATCTCGGAAGCTAAGCAGGGTCGGGCCTGGTTAGTACTTGGATGGGAGACCGCCTGGGAATACCAGGTGCTGTAAGTGGTGTCGGGTGGTGGCCAATAGGTGGCACTCTTCCCTCTGGTCCCTTCACTCATTAATCCCGATGCCCCAGTGCAGTGATGGGGACACTGTGCTGTGGAAGGTGCCGTCCTTCGGAGGAGACGTAAAACCGAGGTCCTGACTCACTGTGGTCATAAAAGATCCCAGGACACTTATCGCAAAGAGTAGGGGTTTCCCCGGTGTCCTGGCCCAACCAGGCTCATTCAATCTGGCCCCCTAATAATCCTCCCGTACAATTGGCTGACTCATCAATTCCCTCACTTTCCACCTCAAGCTGGTGTGTGGTGAGCGTTCTGGCGCAGATTGGCTGCCGTGCATCACCCAAGTGGGTGCTACACACTGGTGGTGGTGAGTTAGGTCCCCCCCTTCTGTAAGCGTCTTTGGGTCATTGAAAAGCGCTATATAAATTTAATGAATTATTATTATTATTAATTATTATTGGTTGCCATGAATAAACCAATAAACTGTCGTTTTTTATTGGTCGTCATGAAAAAAAACATAAGGGGTAACACTGTTGCTTTTTATTGGTCGTCATGAAAAAAAACATAAGGGGTAACGCTGTCATTATTTATTGGTCGTCATGAAAAAAAACACAAGGGGTAACACTGTTCTTTTTTATTTGTCGTCATGAAAAAAAACATAAGGGGTAACATTGTTGTTTTTCTTTGGTCGTCATGAAAAAAACACAAGGGGTAACACTGTTGTTTTTCTTTGGTCGTAATGAAAAAACCACAAGGGGTAACACTGTTGTTTTTTATTGGTTGCCATGAATAAAAACATAAGGGGTAACACTGTTGTTTTTTATTGGTCGTCATGAAAAAAAACATAAGGGGTAACACTGTTGTTTTTTATTGGTCGTCATGAAAAAAAACATAAGGGGTAACACTGTTGTTTTTTATTGGTCGTCATGAAAAAAAACATAAGGGGTAACACTGTTGATATTTATCAAATAAAACATAGGGGGTAACACTGTTGTTTTTCATTGGTTGCCATTAATAAAAACATAAGGGGTTAAACTGTTGTTTTTTATTGGTTGTCATGAAAAAAAACATAAGGGGTAACACTGTTGTTTTTTTATTGGTCGTCATGAAAAAAAACATAAGGGGTGACACTGTTGATATTTATCAAATAAAACATAGGGGGAAACACTGTTGTTTTTTATTGGTCGTCATGAAAAAAACATAAGAGGTAACACTGTTGTTTTTTATTGGTCGTCATGAAGAGAAACATAAGGGTTAACACTGTTGTTTTTTATTGGTCGTCATGAAAAGAAACATAAGGGGTAACACTGTTGTTTTTTATTGGTCGTCATGAAAAAAAACAAAAGGGGTAACACTGTTGATATTTATCAAATAAAACATAGGGGGTAACACTGTTGTTTTTTATTGGTCGCCATGAATAAAAAAATAAGGGGTAACACTGTTGTTTTTTATTGGTCGTCATGAAAAAAAACATAAGGGGTAACACTGTTGTTTTTTATTGGTCGTCATGAAAAAAAACATAAGGGGTAACACTGTTGATATTTATCAAATAAAACATAGGGGGTAACACTGTTGTTGTTTTTTTTTATACAGACGGCCATACCAACCTGAACACGCCCGATCTCGTCTGATCTCGGAAGCTAAGCAGGGTCGGGCCTGGTTAGTACTTGGATGGGAGACCGCCTGGGAATACCAGGTGCTGTAAGTGGTGTCGGGTGGTGGCCAATAGGTGGCACTCTTCCCTCTGGTCCCTTCACTCATTAATCCCGATGCCCCAGTGCAGTGATGGGGACACTGTGCTGTGGAAGGTGCCGTCCTTCGGAGGAGACGTAAAACCGAGGTCCTGACTCACTGTGGTCATAAAAGATCCCAGGACACTTATCGCAAAGAGTAGGGGTTTCCCCGGTGTCCTGGCCCAACCAGGCTCATTCAATCTGGCCCCCTAATAATCCTCCTGTACAATTGGCTGACTCATCAATTCCCTCACTTTCCACCTCAAGCTGGTGTGTGGTGAGCGTTCTGGCGCAGATTGGCTGCCGTGCATCACCCAAGTGGGTGCTACACACTGGTGGTGGTGAGTTAGGTCCCCCCCTTCTGTAAGCGTCTTTGGGTCATTGAAAAGCGCTATATAAATTTAATGAATTATTATTATTATTAATTATTATTGGTTGCCATGAATAAACCAATAAACTGTCGTTTTTTATTGGTCGTCATGAAAAAAAACATAAGGGGTAACACTGTTGCTTTTTATTGGTCGTCATGAAAAAAAACATAAGGGGTAACGCTGTCATTATTTATTGGTCGTCATGAAAAAAAACACAAGGGGTAACACTGTTCTTTTTTATTTGTCGTCATGAAAAAAAAACATAAGGGGTAACATTGTTGTTTTTCTTTGGTCGTCATGAAAAAAACACAAGGGGTAACACTGTTGTTTTTCTTTGGTCGTAATGAAAAAACCACAAGGGGTAACACTGTTGTTTTTTATTGGTTGCCATGAATAAAAACATAAGGGGTAACACTGTTGTTTTTTATTGGTCGTCATGAAAAAAAACATAAGGGGTAACACTGTTGTTTTTTATTGGTCGTCATGAAAAAAAACATAAGGGGTAACACTGTTGATATTTATCAAAAAAAACAAAGGGGGTAACACTGATGTTTTTTATTGGTTGCCATGAATAAAAACATAAGGGGTAACACTGTTGTTTTTTATTGGTCGTCATGAAAAAAAACATAAGGGGTAACACTGTTGTTTTTTATTGGTCGTCGTGAAAAAAAACATAAGGGGTAACACTGTTGTTTTTTATTGGTCGTCCTGAAAAAAAACATAAGGGGTAACACTGTTGATATTTATCAAATAAAACATAGGGGGTAACACTGTTGTTTTTTATTGGTCGTCATGAAAAAAAACATAAGGGGTAACACTGTTGTTTTTTATTGGTCGTCATGAAAAAAAACATAAGGGGTAACACTGTTGATATTTATCAAATTAAACATAGGGGTTATTTTCAAGATTAGTATTTTTCAATCAAAACTTTAAAAGGACAATTTCAGTTGACTAATACTATCAAAATGCAGCATTGGTCTTATCTTTTTCATCATACTCATTGTTGTTATTTATTAGTTGCCATTAATAAAAACATAACACTCACTGTTGTTTAAGGGGTAACACTGTTGATATTTATCAAATTAAACATAGGGGTTATTTTCAAGATTAGTATTTTTCAATCAAAACTTTAAAAGGACAATTTCAGTTGACTAATACTATCAAATTCAGCATTGGTCTTATCTTTTTCATCATACTCATTGTTGTTATTTATTGGTTGCCATTAATAAAAACATAATACTCACTGTTGTTTTTTATTGGTTGCCATTAATAAAAACATAAGGGGTTAAACTGTTGTTTTTTATTGGTTGTCATGAAAAAAAAACATAAGGGGTAACACTGTTGATATTTATCAAATAAATCATAGGGGGTAACACTGTTGTTTGTTATTGGTCGTCATGAAAAAAAACATAAGGGGTAACACTGTTGTTTTTTATTGGTCGTCATGAAAAAAAACATAAGGGGTAACACTGTTGATATTTATCAAATAAAACATAGGGGTAACACTGTTGTTTTTTATTGGTCGTCATGAAAAAAAACATAAGGGGTAACACTGTTGATATTTATCAAATAAAACATAGGGGGTAACACTGTTGTTTTTTATTGGTCGCCATGAATAAAAACATAAGGGGTAACACTGTTGTTTTTTATTGGTCGTCATGAAAAAAAACATAAGGGGTAACACTGTTGTTTTTTATTGGTCGTCATGAAAAAAAACATAAAGGGTAACACTGTTGTTTTTTATTGGTCGTCATAAAAAAAATCATAAGGGGTAACACTGTTGATATTTATCAAATAAAACATAGGGGCTAACACTGTTGTTTTTTATTGGTCGTCATGAAAAAAAACATAAGGGGTAACACTGTTGTTTTTTATTGATCGTCATGAAAAAAAACATAAGGGGTAACACTGTTGATATTTATCAAATAAAACATAGGGGGTAACACTGTTGTTTTTTATTGGTTGCCATTAATAAAAACATAAGGGGTAACACTGTTGTTTTTTATTGGTCGTCATGAAAAAAAAACATAAGGGGTAACACTGTTGATATTTATCAAATAAAACATTGGGGGTAACACTGTTGTTTTTTATTGGTCGCCATGAATAAAAAAATATGGGGTAACACTGTTGTTTTTTATTGGTCGTCATGAAAAAAAACATAAGGGGTAACACTGTTGTTTTTTATTGGTCGTCATGAAAAGAAACATAAGGGCTCACTGTTGTTTTTTATTGGTTGTCATGAAAAAAACATAAGGGGTAACACTGTTTTTTATTGGTCGTCATGAAAAAAAACATAAGGGGTAACACTGTTGATATTTATCAAATAAAACATAGGGGGTAACAATGTTGTTTTTTATTGGTCGTCATGAAAAAAAACATAAGGGGTAACACTGTTGTTTTTTATTGTTCGTCATGAAAAAAAACATAAGTGGTAACACTGTTGTTTTTTATTGGTCGTCATGAAAAAAAACATAAGGGGTAACACTGTTGATATTTATCAAATTAAACATAGGGGGTAACACTGTTGTTTTTTATTGGTCGTCATGAAAAAGAACATAAGGGGTAACACTGTTGTTTTTTATTGGTCGTCATGAAAAAATCATAAGGGGTAACACTGTTGATATTTATCAAATAAAACATAGGGGATAACACTGTTGTTTTTTATTGGTCGTCATGAAAAAAAACATAAGGTGTAACACTGTTGTTTTTTATTGGTCGTCATGAAAAATAACATAAGGGGTAACACTGTTGTTTTTTATTGGTCGTCATGAAAAAAAACATAAGGGGTGACACTGTTGATATTTATCAAATAAAACATAAGGGGTAACACTGTTGTTTTTTATTGGTCGTCATGAAAAAAATCATAAGGGGTAACACTGTTGATATTTATCAAATTAAACATAGGGGGTAACACTGTTGTTTTTTACTGGTCGTCATGAAAAAAAACATAAGGGGTAACACTGTTGTTTTTTATTGGTCGTCATGAAAAAAACCATAAGGGGTAACACTGTTGTTTTTTATTGGTCGTCATGAAAAAAAACATAAGAGGTAACACTGTTGTTTTTTATTGGTCGTCCTGAAAAAAAACATAAGGGGTAACACTGTTGTTTTTATTGGTCGTCATGAAAAAAAACATAAGGGGTAACACTGTTGTTTTTTTTTGGTCGTCATGAAAGAAAACACAAGAGGTAACTGTTGTTTTTTATTGGTCGTCATGAAAAAAAACAAAAGGGGTAACACTATTGTTTTTTACTGGTCGTCATGAAAAAAAACATAAGGGGTAACACTGTTGTTTTTTATTGGTTGCCATGAATAAAAACATAAGGGGTAACACTGTTGATATTTATCAAATAAAACATAGGGGGTAACACTGTTGTTTTTTATTGGTCGTCATGAAAAAAAACATAAGGGGTAACACTGTTGTTTTTTATTGGTCGTCATGAAAAAAAACATAAGGGGTAACACTGTTGTTTTTTATTGGTCGTCATGAAAAAAAACATAAGTGGTAACACTGTTGTTTTTTATTGGTCGTCATGAAAAAAAACATAAGGGGTAACACTGTTGATATTTATCAAATAAAACATAGGGGGTAACACTGTTGTTTTTTATTGGTCGTCATGAAAAAGAACATAAGGGGTAACACTGTTGTTTTTTTTTGGTCGTCATGAAAGAAAACACAAGAGGTAACTGTTGTTTTTTATTGGTCGTCATGAAAAAAAACAAAAGGGGTAACACTATTGTTTTTTACTGGTCGTCATGAAAAAAAACATAAGGGGTAACACTGTTGATATTTATCAAATAAAACATAGGGGGTAACACTGTTGTTTTTTATTGGTTGTCATGAAAAAAAACATAAGGGGTAACACTGTTGTTTTTTTTTGGTCGTCATGAAAGAAAACACAAGAGGTAACTGTTGTTTTTATTGGTCGTCATGAAAAAAAACAAAAGGGGTAACACTATTGTTTTTTACTGGTCGTCATGAAAAAAAACATAAGGGGTAACACTGTTGTTTTTTATTGGTTGCCATAAATAAAAACATAAGGAGTAACACTGTTGTTTTTTATTGGTCGTCATGAAAAAAAACATAAGGGGTAACACTGTTGTTTTTTATTGGTCGTCATGAAAAAAAACATAAGAGGTAATACTGTTGTTTTTTATTGGTCGTCCTGAAAAAAAACATAAGGGGTAACACTGTTCTTTTTTATTGGTCGCCATGAATAAAAACATAAGGGGTAACACTGTTGATATTTATCAAATAAAACATAGGGGGTAACACTGTTGTTTTTTATTGGTCGTCATGAAAAAAAACATAAGGGGTAACACTGTTGTTTTTTATTGGTCGTCATGAAAAAAAACATAAGGGGTAACACTGTTGTTTTTTATTGGTCGTCATGAAAAAAAAACATAAGTGGTAACACTGTTGTTTTTTATTGGTCGTCATGAAAAAAAACATAAGGGGTAACACTGTTGATATTTATCAAATAAAACATAGGGGGTAACACTGTTGTTTTTTATTGGTCGTCATGAAAAAGAACATAAGGGGTAACACTGTTGTTTTTTATTGGTTGTCATGAAAAAAAAACATAAGGGGTAACACTGTTGTTTTTTTATTGGTCGTCATGAAAAAAAACATAAGGGGTAACACTGTTGATATTTATCAAATAAAACATAGGGGGTAACACTGTTGTTTTTTATTGGTCGTCATGAAAAAAAACATAAGGGGTAACACTGTTGTTTTTTATTGGTCGTCATGAAAAAAAACATAAGGGGTAACACTGTTGTTTTTTATTGGTCGTCATGAAAAAAAACATAAGGGGTAACACTGTTGATATTTATCAAATAAAACATAGGGGGTAACACTGTTGTTTTTTATTGGTCGTCATGAAAAAAAACATAAGGGGTAACACTGTTGTTTTTTATTGGTCGTCATGAAAAAAAACATAAGGGGTAACACTGTTGTTTTTTATTGGTCGTCATGAAAAAAAACATAAGGGGTAACATTGTTGTTTTTCTTTGGTCGTCATGAAAAAAACACAAGGGGTAACACTGTTGTTTTTCTTTGGTCGTAATGAAAAAACCACAAGGGGTAACACTGTTTTTTTTTATTGGTCGTCATGAAAAAAACACAAGGGGTAACACTGTTGTTTTTCTTTGGTCGTAATGAAAAAACCACAAGGGGTAACACTGTTGTTTTTTATTGGTTGCCATGAATAAAACATAAGGGGTAACACTGTTGTTTTTTATTGGTCGTCGTGAAAAAAAACATAAGGGGTAACACTGTTGTTTTTTATTGGTCGTCCTGAAAAAAAACATAAGGGGTAACACTGTTGATATTTATCAAATAAAACATAGGGGGTAACACTGTTGTTTTTTATTGGTCGTCATGAAAAAAAACATAAGGGGTAACACTGTTGTTTTTTATTGGTCGTCATGAAAAAAAACATAAGTGGTAACACTGTTGTTTTTTATTGGTCGTCATGAAAAAAAACATAAGGGGTAACACTGTTGTTTTTTATTGGTCGTCATGAAAAAAAACATAAGGGGTAACACTGTTGATATTTATCAAATTAAACATAGGGGTTATTTTCAAGATTAGTATTTTTCAATCAAAACTTTAAAAGGACAATTTCAGTTGACTAATACTATCAAAATGCAGCATTGGTCTTATCTTTTTCATCATACTCATTGTTGTTATTTATTAGTTGCCATTAATAAAAACATAACACTCACTGTTGTTTAAGGGGTAACACTGTTGATATTTATCAAATTAAACATAGGGGTTATTTTCAAGATTAGTATTTTTCAATCAAAACTTTAAAAGGACAATTTCAGTTGACTAATACTATCAAATTCAGCATTGGTCTTATCTTTTTCATCATACTCATTGTTGTTATTTATTGGTTGCCATTAATAAAAACATAATACTCACTGTTGTTTTTTATTGGTTGCCATTAATAAAAACATAAGGGGTTAAACTGTTGTTTTTTATTGGTTGTCATGAAAAAAAACATAAGGGGTAACACTGTTGATATTTATCAAATAAATCATAGGGGGTAACACTGTTGTTTGTTATTGGTCGTCATGAAAAAAAACATAAGGGGTAACACTGTTGTTTTTTATTGGTCGTCATGAAAAAAAACATAAGGGGTAACACTGTTGATATTTATCAAATAAAACATAGGGGGTAACACTGTTGTTTTTTATTGGTCGTCATGAAAAAAAACATAAGGGGAAACACTGTTGATATTTATCAAATAAAACATAGGGGGTAACACTGTTGTTTTTTATTGGTCGCCATGAATAAAAACATAAGGGGTAACACTGTTGTTTTTTATTGGTCGTCATGAAAAAAAACATAAGGGGTAACACTGTTGTTTTTTATTGGTCGTCATGAAAAAAAACATAAAGGGTAACACTGTTGTTTTTTATTGGTCGTCATAAAAAAAATCATAAGGGGTAACACTGTTGATATTTATCAAATAAAACATAGGGGCTAACACTGTTGTTTTTTATTGGTCGTCATGAAAAAAAACATAAGGGGTAACACTGTTGTTTTTTATTGATCGTCATGAAAAAAAACATAAGGGGTAACACTGTTGATATTTATCAAATAAAACATAGGGGGTAACACTGTTGTTTTTTATTGGTTGCCATTAATAAAAACATAAGGGGTAACACTGTTGTTTTTTATTGGTCGTCATGAAAAAAAACATAAGGGTAACACTGTTGATATTTATCAAATAAAACATTGGGGGTAACACTGTTGTTTTTTATTGGTCGCCATGAATAAAAAAATATGGGGTAACACTGTTGTTTTTTATTGGTCGTCATGAAAAAAAACATAAGGGGTAACACTGTTGTTTTTTATTGGTCGTCATGAAAAGAAACATAAGGGCTCACTGTTGTTTTTTATTGGTTGTCATGAAAAAAAACATAAGGGGTAACACTGTTTTTTATTGGTCGTCATGAAAAAAACATAAGGGGTAACACTGTTGATATTTATCAAATAAAACATAGGGGGTAACAATGTTGTTTTTTATTGGTCGTCATGAAAAAAAACATAAGGGGTAACACTGTTGTTTTTTATTGTTCGTCATGAAAAAAAACATAAGTGGTAACACTGTTGTTTTTTATTGGTCGTCATGAAAAAAAACATAAGGGGTAACACTGTTGATATTTATCAAATTAAACATAGGGGGTAACACTGTTGTTTTTTATTGGTCGTCATGAAAAAGAACATAAGGGGTAACACTGTTGTTTTTTATTGGTCGTCATGAAAAAAATCATAAGGGGTAACACTGTTGATATTTATCAAATAAAACATAGGGGATAACACTGTTGTTTTTTATTGGTCGTCATGAAAAAAAACATAAGGTGTAACACTGTTGTTTTTTATTGGTCGTCATGAAAAATAACATAAGGGGTAACACTGTTGTTTTTTATTGGTCGTCATGAAAAAAAACATAAGGGGTGACACTGTTGATATTTATCAAATAAAACATAAGGGGTAACACTGTTGTTTTTTATTGGTCGTCATGAAAAAAATCATAAGGGGTAACACTGTTGATATTTATCAAATAAAACATAGGGGGTAACACTGTTGTTTTTTACTGGTCGTCATGAAAAAAAAACATAAGGGGTAACACTGTTGTTTTTATTGGTCGTCATGAAAAAAACCATAAGGGGTAACACTGTTGTTTTTTATTGGTCGTCATGAAAAAAAACATATGAGGTAACACTGTTGTTTTTTATTGGTCGTCCTGAAAAAAAACATAAGGGGTAACACTGTTGTTTTTTATTGGTCGTCATGAAAAAAAACATAAGGGGTAACACTGTTGTTTTTTTTTGGTCGTCATGAAAGAAAACACAAGAGGTAACTGTTGTTTTTTATTGGTCGTCATGAAAAAAAACAAAAGGGGTAACACTATTGTTTTTTACTGGTCGTCATGAAAAAAAACATGAGGGGTAACACTGTTGTTTTTTATTGGTTGCCATAAATAAAAACATAAGGAGTAACACTGTTGTTTTTTATTGGTCGTCATGAAAAAAAACATAAGGGGTAACACTGTTGTTTTTTATTGGTCGTCATGAAAAAAAACATAAGAGGTAATACTGTTGTTTTTTATTGGTCGTCCTGAAAAAAAACATAAGGGGTAACACTGTTCTTTTTTATTGGTCGCCATGAATAAAAACATAAGGGGTAACACTGTTGATATTTATCAAATAAAACATAGGGGGTAACACTGTTGTTTTTTATTGGTCGTCATGAAAAAAAACATAAGGGGTAACACTGTTGTTTTTTATTGGTCGTCATGAAAAAAAACATAAGGGGTAACACTGTTGTTTTTTATTGGTCGTCATGAAAAAAAACATAAGTGGTAACACTGTTGTTTTTTATTGGTCGTCATGAAAAAAAACATAAGGGGTAACACTGTTGATATTTATCAAATAAAACATAGGGGGTAACACTGTTGTTTTTTATTGGTCGTCATGAAAAAGAACATAAGGGGTAACACTGTTGTTTTTTATTGGTCGTCATGAAAAAAAACATAAGGGGTAACACTGTTGTTTTTTATTGGTCGTCATGAATAAAAACATAAGGGGTAACACTGTTGTTTTTTATTGGTTGTCATGAAAAAAAACATAAGGGGTAACACTGTTGTTTTTTTATTGGTCGTCATGAAAAAAAACATAAGGGGTAACACTGTTGATATTTATCAAATAAAACATAGGGGGTAACACTGTTGTTTTTTATTGGTCGTCATGAAAAAAAACATAAGGGGTAACACTGTTGTTTTTTATTGGTCGTCATGAAAAAAAACATAAGGGGTAACACTGTTGTTTTTTATTGGTCGTCATGAAAAAAAACATAAGTGGTAACATTGTTGTTTTTCTTTGGTCGTCATGAAAAAAACACAAGGGGTAACACTGTTGTTTTTCTTTGGTCGTAATGAAAAAACCACAAGGGGTAACACTGTTGTTTTTTATTGGTCGTCATGAAAAAAACACAAGGGGTAACACTGTTGTTTTTCTTTGGTCGTAATGAAAAAACCACAAGGGGTAACACTGTTGTTTTTTATTGGTTGCCATGAATAAAAACATAAGGGGTAACACTGTTGTTTTTTATTGGTCGTCGTGAAAAAAAACATAAGGGGTAACACTGTTGTTTTTTATTGGTCGTCCTGAAAAAAAACATAAGGGGTAACACTGTTGATATTTATCAAATAAAACATAGGGGGTAACACTGTTGTTTTTTATTGGTCGTCATGAAAAAAAACATAAGGGGTAACACTGTTGTTTTTTATTGGTCGTCATGAAAAAAAACATAAGGGGTAACGCTGTCATTATTTATTGGTCGTCATGAAAAAAAACACAAGGGGTAACACTGTTCTTTTTTATTTGTCGTCATGAAAAAAAACATAAGGGGTAACATTGTTGTTTTTCTTTGGTCGTCATGAAAAAAACACAAGGGGTAACACTGTTGTTTTTCTTTGGTCGTAATGAAAAAACCACAAGGGGTAACACTGTTGTTTTTTATTGGTTGCCATGAATAAAAACATAAGGGGTAACACTGTTGTTTTTTATTGGTTGTCATGAAAAAAAACATAAGGGGTAACACTGTTGTTTTTTATTGGTCGTCATGAAAAAAAACATAAGGGGTAACACTGTTGATATTTATCAAAAAAAACAAAGGGGGTAACACTGATGTTTTTTATTGGTTGCCATGAATAAAAACATAAGGGGTAACACTGTTGTTTTTATTGGTCGTCATGAAAAAAAACATAAGGGGTAACACTGTTGTTTTTTATTGGTCGTCATGAAAAAAAAACATAAGGGGTAACACTGTTGTTTTTTATTGGTCGTCCTGAAAAAAAACATAAGGGGTAACACTGTTGATATTTATCAAATAAAACATAGGGGGTAACACTGTTGTTTTTTATTGGTCGTCATGAAAAAAAACATAAGGGGTAACACTGTTGTTTTTTATTGGTCGTCATGAAAAAAAACATAAGGGGTAACACTGTTGTTTTTTATTGGTCGTCATGAAAAAAAACATAAGTGGTAACACTGTTGTTTTTTATTGGTCGTCATGAAAAAAAACATAAGGGGTAACACTATTGATATTTATCAAATAAAACATAGGGGGTAACACTGTTGTTTTTTATTGGTCGTCATGAAAAAGAACATAAGGGGTAACACTGTTGTTTTTTATTGGTCGTCATGAAAAAAAACATAAGGGGTAACACTGTTGTTTTTTATTGGTCGTCATGAAAAAAAACATAAGGGGTAACACTGTTGTTTTTTATTGGTCGTCATGAAAAAAAACATAAGGGGTAACACTGTTGTTTTTTATTGGTCGTCATGAATAAAAACATAAGGGGTAACACTGTTGTTTTTTATTGGTTGTCATGAAAAAAAACATAAGGGGTAACACTGTCGTTTTTTTATTGGTCGTCATGAAAAAAAACATAAGGGGTAACACTGTTGATATTTATCAAATAAAACATAGGGGGTAACACTGTTGTTTTTTATTGGTCGTCATGAAAAAAAACATAAGGGGTAACACTGTTGTTTTTTATTGGTCGTCATGAAAAAAAACATAAGGGGTAACACTGTTGTTTTTTATTGGTCGTCATGAAAAAAAACATAAGGGGTAACACTGTTGTTTTTTATTGGTCGTCATGAAAAAAAAACATAAGGGGTGACACTGTTGATATTTATCAAATAAAACATAGGGGGTAACACTGTTGTTTTTTATTGGTCGTCATGAAAAAAACATAAGAGGTAACACTGTTGTTTTTTATTGGTCGTCATGAAAAGAAACATAAGGGTTAACACTGTTGTTTTTTATTGGTCGTCATGAAAAGAAACATAAGGGGTAACACTGTTGTTTTTTATTGGTCGTCATGAAAAAAAACAAAAGGGGTAACTTTGTTGATATTTATCAAATAAAACATAGGGGGTAACACTGTTGTTTTTTATTGGTCGCCATGAATAAAAAAATAAGGGGTAACACTGTTGTTTTTTATTGGTCGTCATGAAAAAAAACATAAGGGGTAACGCTGTCATTATTTATTGGTCGTCATGAAAAAAAACACAAGGGGTAACACTGTTCTTTTTTATTTGTCGTCATGAAAAAAAACATAAGGGGTAACATTGTTGTTTTTCTTTGGTCGTCATGAAAAAAACACAAGGGGTAACACTGTTGTTTTTCTTTGGTCGTAATGAAAAAACCACAAGGGGTAACACTGTTGTTTTTTATTGGTTGCCATGAATAAAAACATAAGGGGTAACACTATTGTTTTTTATTGGTTGTCATGAAAAAAAACATAAGGGGTAACACTGTTGTTTTTTATTGGTCGTCATGAAAAAAAACATAAGGGGTAACACTGTTGATATTTATCAAAAAAAACAAAGGGGGTAACACTGATGTTTTTTATTGGTTACCATGAATAAAAACATAAGGGGTAACACTGTTGTTTTTTATTGGTCGTCATGAAAAAAAACATAAGGGGTAACACTGTTGTTTTTTATTGGTCGTCATGAAAAAAAACATAAGGGGTAACACTGTTGTTTTTTATTGGTCGTCATGAAAAGAAACATAAGGGGTAACACTGTTGTTTTTATTGGTCGTCATGAAAAAAAACAAAAGGGGTAACACTGTTGATATTTATCAAATAAAACATAGGGGGTAACACTGTTGTTTTTTATTGGTCGCCATGAATAAAAAAATAAGGGGTAACACTGTTGTTTTTTATTGGTCGTCATGAAAAAAAACATAAGGGGTAACGCTGTCATTATTTATTGGTCGTCATGAAAAAAAACACAAGGGGTAACACTGTTCTTTTTTATTTGTCGTCATGAAAAAAAACATAAGGGGTAACATTGTTGTTTTTCTTTGGTCGTCATGAAAAAAACACAAGGGGTAACACTGTTGTTTTTCTTTGGTCGTAATGAAAAAACCACAAGGGGTAACACTGTTGTTTTTTATTGGTTGCCATGAATAAAAACATAAGGGGTAACACTGTTGTTTTTTATTGGTTGTCATGAAAAAAAACATAAGGGGTAACACTGTTGTTTTTTATTGGTCGTCATGAAAAAAAACATAAGGGGTAACACTGTTGATATTTATCAAAAAAAACAAAGGGGGTAACACTGATGTTTTTTATTGGTTGCCATGAATAAAAACATAAGGGGTAACACTGTTGTTTTTTATTGGTCGTCATGAAAAAAAACATAAGGGGTAACACTGTTGTTTTTTATTGGTCGTCATGAAAAAAAACATAAGGGGTAACACTGTTGTTTTTTATTGGTCGTCCTGAAAAAAAACATAAGGGGTAACACTGTTGATATTTATCAAATAAAACATAGGGGGTAACACTGTTGTTTTTTATTGGTCGTCATGAAAAAAAACATAAGGGGTAACACTGTTGTTTTTTATTGGTCGTCATGAAAAAAAACATAAGTGGTAACACTGTTGTTTTTTATTGGTCGTCATGAAAAAAAACATAAGGGGTAACACTATTGATATTTATCAAATAAAACATAGGGGGTAACACTGTTGTTTTTTATTGGTCGTCATGAAAAAGAACATAAGGGGTAACACTGTTGTTTTTTATTGGTCGTCATGAAAAAAAACATAAGGGGTAACACTGTTGTTTTTTATTGGTCGTCATGAAAAAAAACATAAGGGGTAACACTGTTGTTTTTTATTGGTCGTCATGAAAAAAAAACATAAGGGGTAACACTGTTGTTTTTTATTGGTCGTCATGAATAAAAACATAAGGGGTAACACTGTTGTTTTTTATTGGTTGTCATGAAAAAAAACATAAGGGGTAACACTGTTGTTTTTTTATTGGTCGTCATGAAAAAAAACATAAGGGGTAACACTGTTGATATTTATCAAATAAAACATAGGGGGTAACACTGTTGTTTTTTATTGGTCGTCATGAAAAAAAACATAAGGGGTAACACTGTTGTTTTTTATTGGTCGTCATGAAAAAAAACATAAGGGGTAACACTGTTGTTTTTATTGGTCGTCATGAAAAAAAACATAAGGGGTAACACTGTTGATATTTATCAAATAAAACATAGGGGGTAACACTGTTGTTTTTTATTGGTTGCCATTAATAAAAACATAAGGGGTTAAACTGTTGTTTTTTATTGGTTGTCATGAAAAAAAACATAAGGGGTAACACTGTTGTTTTTTTATTGGTCGTCATGAAAAAAAACATAAGGGGTAACACTGTTGATATTTATCAAATAAAACATAGGGGGTAACACTGTTGTTTTTTATTGGTCGTCATGAAAAAAAACATAAGTGGTAACACTGTTGTTTTTTATTGGTCGTCATGAAAAAAAACATAAGGGGTAACACTGTTGATATTTATCAAATAAAACATAGGGGGTAACACTGTTGTTTTGTTTTTTTATACAGACGGCCATACCAACCTGAACACGCCCGATCTCGTCTGATCTCGGAAGCTAAGCAGGGTCGGGCCTGGTTAGTACTTGGATGGGAGACCGCCTGGGAATACCAGGTGCTGTAAGTGGTGTCGGGTGGTGGCCAATAGGTGGCACTCTTCCCTCTGGCCCCTTCACTCATTAATCCCGATGCCCCAGTGCAGTGATGGGGACACTGTGCTGTGGAAGGTGCCGTCCTTCGGAGGAGACGTAAAACCGAGGTCCTGACTCACTGTGGTCATAAAAGATCCCAGGACACTTATCGCAAAGAGTAGGGGTTTCCCCGGTGTCCTGGCCCAACCAGGCTCATTCAATCTGGCCCCCTAATAATCCTCCTGTACAATTGGCTGACTCATCAATTCCCTCACTTTCCACCTCAAGCTGGTGTGTGGTGAGCGTTCTGGCGCAGATTGGCTGCCGTGCATCACCCAAGTGGGTGCTACACACTGGTGGTGGTGAGTTAGGTCCCCCCCTTCTGTAAGCGTCTTTGGGTCATTGAAAAGCGCTATATAAATTTAATGAATTATTATTATTATTAATTATTATTGGTTGCCATGAATAAACCAATAAACTGTCGTTTTTTATTGGTCGTCATGAAAAAAAACATAAGGGGTAACACTGTTGCTTTTTATTGGTCGTCATGAAAAAAAACATAAGGGGTAAAACTGTCGTTTTTTATTGGTCGTCATGAAAAAAAACATAAGGGGTAACGCTGTCATTATTTATTGGTCGTCATGAAAAAAAACACAAGGGGTAACACTGTTCTTTTTTATTTGTCGTCATGAAAAAAAACATAAGGGGTAACATTGTTGTTTTTCTTTGGTCGTCATGAAAAAAACACAAGGGGTAACACTGTTGTTTTTCTTTGGTCGTAATGAAAAAACCACAAGGGGTAACACTGTTGTTTTTTATTGGTTGTCATGAAAAAAAACATAAGGGGTAACACTGTTGTTTTTTATTGGTCGTCATGAAAAAAAACAAAAGGGGTAACACTGTTGATATTTATCAAATAAAACATAGGGGGTAACACTGTTGTTTTTTATTGGTTGCCATGAATAAAAACATAGGGGCTAACACTGTTGTTTTTTATTGGTCGTCATGAAAAAAAACATAAGGGGTAACACTGTTGATATTTATCAAAAAAAACAAAGGGGGTAACACTGATGTTTTTTATTGGTTGCCATGAATAAAAACATAAGGGGTAACACTGTTGTTTTTTATTGGTCGTCATGAAAAAAAACATAAGGGGTAACACTGTTGTTTTTTATTGGTCGTCATGAAAAAAAACATAAGGGGTAACACTGTTGTTTTTTATTGGTCGTCCCGAAAAAAAACATAAGGGGTAACACTGTTGATATTTATCAAATAAAACATCGGGGGTAACACTGTTGTTTTTTATTGGTCGTCATGAAAAAAAACACAAGAGGTAACACTGTTGTTTTTTATTGGTCGTCATGAAAAAAAACATAGGGGGTAGCACTGTTGTTTTTTATTGGTCGTCATGAAAAAAAACATAAGGGGTAACACTGTTGTTTTTTATTGGTCGTCATGAAAAAAAACATAAGGGGTAACACTGTTGTTTTTTATTGGTTGTCATGAAAAAAAACATAAGGGGTAACACTGTTGTTTTTTATTGGTCGTCATGAAAAAAAACAAAAGGGGTAACACTGTTGATATTTATCAAATAAAACATAGGGGGTAACACTGTTGTTTTTTATTGGTTGCCATGAATAAAAACATAGGGGCTAACACTGTTGTTTTTTATTGGTCGTCATGAAAAAAAACATAAGGGGTAACACTGTTGATATTTATCAAAAAAAACAAAGGGGGTAACACTGATGTTTTTTATTGGTTGCCATGAATAAAAACATAAGGGGTAACACTGTTGTTTTTTATTGGTCGTCATGAAAAAAAACATAAGGGGTAACACTGTTGTTTTTTATTGGTCGTCATGAAAAAAAACATAAGGGGTAACACTGTTGTTTTTTATTGGTCGTCCCGAAAAAAAACATAAGGGGTAACACTGTTGATATTTATCAAATAAAACATAGGGGGTAACACTGTTGTTTTTTATTGGTCGTCATGAAAAAAAACACAAGAGGTAACACTGTTGTTTTTTATTGGTCGTCATGAAAAAAAACATAGGGGGTAACACTGTTGTTTTTTATTGGTCGTCATGAAAAAAAACATAAGTGGTAACACTGTTGTTTTTTATTGGTCGTCATGAAAAAAAACATAAGGGGTAACACTGTTGATATTTATCAAAAAAAACAAAGGGGGTAACACTGATGTTTTTTATTGGTTGCCATGAATAAAAACATAAGGGGTAACACTGTTGTTTTTTATTGGTCGTCATGAAAAAAAACATAAGGGGTAACACTGTTGTTTTTTATTGGTCGTCATGAAAAAAAACATAAGGGGTAACACTGTTGTTTTTTATTGGTCGTCCCGAAAAAAAACATAAGGGGTAACACTGTTGATATTTATCAAATAAAACATAGGGGGTAACACTGTTGTTTTTTATTGCTCGTCATGAAAAAAAACACAAGAGGTAACACTGTTGTTTTTTATTGGTCGTCATGAAAAAAAACATAGGGGGTAACACTGTTGTTTTTTATTGGTCGTCATGAAAAAAAACATAAGTGGTAACACTGTTGTTTTTTATTGGTCGTCATGAAAAAAAACATAAGGGGTAACACTGTTGATATTTATCAAATAAAACATAGGGGGTAACACTGTTGTTATTTATTGGTCGTCATGAAAAAGAACATAAGGGGTAACACTGTTGTTTTTTATTGGTCGTCATGAAAAAAAACATAAGGGGTAACACTGTTGTTTTTCTTTGGTCGTCATGAAAAAAAACATAAGGGGTAACACTGTTGTTGTTTTTTGGTCGTCATGAAAAAAAAACATAAAGGGTAACACTGCTGTCTTTGTCAAATAGAATATAAGGGGTAACACTGTTGTTTTTTATTGGTTGTCATGAAAAAAAACATAAGGGGTTAACACTGTTGATATTTATCAAATAAAACATAGGGGGTAACACTGTTGTTTTTTATTGGTCCTAATAAAAAAACACAAGGGGTAACACTGTCGTTTTTTATTGGTCGTCATGAAAAAAAACATAAGGGGTAACACTGTTGTTTTGCTTTGGTCGTCATGAAAAAAAACATAAGGGGTAAGACTGTTGATATTTATCAAATAAAACATAGGGGGTAACACTGTTGTTTTTTATTGGTTGCCATGAATAAAAACATAAGGGGTAACACTGTTGTTTTTATTGGTTGTCATGAAAAAAAACATAAGGGGTAACACTGTTGTTTTTTATTGGTCGTCATGAAAAAACCAATAAACTGTCGTTTTTTATTGGTCGTCATGAAAAAAAACATAAGGGGTAACACTGTTGCTTTTTATTGGTCGTCATGAAAAAAAACATAAGGGGTTAAACTGTCGTTTTTTATTGGTCGTCATGAAAAAAAACCTAAGGGGTAACACTGTCGTTATTTATTGGTCGTCATGAAAAAAAACACAAGGGGTAACACTGTTCTTTTTTATTTGTCGTCATGAAAAAAACCATAAGGGGTAACACTGTTGTTTTTTATTGGTCGTCATGAAAAAAAACATAGGGGGTAACACTGTTGTTTTTTATTGGTTGCCATGAATAAACCAATAAACTGTCGTTTTTTATTGGTCGTCATGAAAAAAAACATAAGGGGTAACACTGTTGCTTTTTATTGGTCGTCATGAAAAAAAACATAAGGGGTTAAACTGTCGTTTTTTATTGGTCGTCATGAAAAAAAACATAAGGGGTAACACTGTCGTTATTTATTGGTCGTCATGAAAAAAAACACAAGGGGTAACACTGTCGTTATTTATTGGTCGTCATGAAAAAAAACATAAGGGGTTAACACTGTTGATATTTATCAAATAAAACATAGGGGGTAACACTGTTGTTTTTTATTGGTTGCCATGAATAAACCAATAAACTGTCGTTTTTTATTGGTCGTCATGAAAAAAAACATAAGGGGTAACACTGTTGCTTTTTATTGGTCGTCATGAAAAAAAACATAAGGGGTTAAACTGTCGTTTTTTATTGGTCGTCATGAAAAAAAACATAAGGGGTAACACTGTCGTTATTTATTGGTCGTCATGAAAAAAAACACAAGGGGTAACACTGTTCTTTTTTATTTGTCGTCATGAAAAAAACCATAAGGGGTAACACTGTTGTTTTTTATTGGTCGTCATGAAAAAAAACATAAGGGGTAACACTGTTGTTTTTTATTGGTCGTCATGAAAAAAAAACATAAGGGCTAACATTGTTGTTTTTTATTGGTCCTCATGAAAAAAACCATAAAGGGTAACACTGCTGTCTTTGTCAAATAGAATATAAGGGGTAACACTGTCGTTTTTTATTGGTCGTCATGAATAAAAACCTAAGGGGTAACACTGTTGTCTTTGTCAAATAAAAATGTAAGGGTGTTGAATTTTATTGGTTGTCATGAAAAAAAACATATTTGAAAAAAAAAAAAATCATCCTTGTCAAATTAAATATGAGGGGTAACACTGTTGTTTTTCATCAGTCATCATGGGAAAAAAACATAAGGGGTAACACTGTTGTTTTTTATCAAATGAAACGTAAAGGGTAACACTGTTGTTTTTTATTGGTTGTCATGAAAAAAAACATAATCTGTAACACTTTTTTTTTGTATTGGTCGTCATGAAAAAAAAGATAAGGGGTAACACTGTTGTTTTTTATCAAATGAAACGTAAAGGGTAACACTGTTGTTTTTTATTGGTCGTCATGAAAAAAAACATAATCTGTAACACTGTTGTTTTTTATTGGTCATCATGAAAAAAAACATAAGGGGTAACACTGTTGATATTTATCAAATAAAACATAGGGGGTAACACTGTTGTTTTTTATTGGTCGTCATGAAAAAAAACATAAGGGGTAACACTGTTGTTTTTTAATGGTCGTCATGAAAAAAAACATAAGGGGTAACACTGTTGTTTTTTATTGGTCGTCATGAAAAAAAACATAAGGGGTAACACTGTTGTTTTTTATTGGTCGTCATGAAAAAAAAACATAAGGGGTAACATTGTTGTTTTTTATTGGTCGTCATGAAAAAAAAACATAAAGGGTAACACTGCTGTCTTTGTCAAATAAAATATAAGGGGTAACACTGTCGTTTTTTATTGGTCGTCATGAAAAAAAACATATTTGAAAAAAAAAAAAAATCGTCCTTGTCAAATTAAATATGAGGGGTAACACTGTTGTTTTTCATCAGTCATCATGGGAAAAAGACATAGGGGGTAACACTGTTGTTTTTTATCAAATGAAACGTAAAGGGTAACACTGTCGTTTTTTATCCGTCGTCATGAAAAGCCCATAAGGGGTAACACTGTCGAAATGTATCGAATAAAATATAGGGGGTAACACCAGGGACGCGGGAAGTCAGTCCGAGTGGGGGTTGCTGAGAGAGAGTCTATATAATGACGTCATAATAAATGCTGCGCAACATCCATTGTTTACAGAGACCAGGTGACGGGGGACATCACATTCAGGGCTCCGCTCTTGATAAACACTCTACTGGTGTGTAAAAAGAGTTCTGCCAACTAGCCACTGTTATTCACAAACGTTAGCAAGTAAACAATATGGAAATTAGAGTCAACTCGGCTGATACTGTTCTGAATTTCACACACTAACAACATGCCGACAAGATGTTGCGGTCCGGGATTATACACAGTGTTATAACAAGGATTCAGGAGGTTATTTCTAAAGGTTTTCAAGGAAAATGAAAATAAAAGAAAGCCTTCATTTTCATCCAGAGTTACGAGTTGTCTGATATTAGGAAAGTGACGGTTTCTCCGTCAAGTGAACCGTCCGTCTTTGCTCTTTTTTTGCCAACCAGTTTATGTGCGGGATTCCAGAATCAAAACGATAACATTCAACGTGTCTATTAATATGGCAGCAACATCTTACACCAGTTTTAGAATGTTCACTACAGCAGATGTTGAACACCAACATGCTTATGTAAAATCAGCAGAGTACCATTATTCAGCTATGGACAGTTCTGCATTGTGCGTCATAGCCTACGTCAGCCTACACAGACAATGTTCTAAATAAAATGAAATGATAACATGATAAATATCATAAAAAGAGTGGAAGTCAAACATTTGATGAAAAATCATGTTGTATGATAAAATTAAATAAAATTTTTTTTATAGATTTTTTCAGAAAACGTTCTAACTTGCAGTTACAGCCAGGGGCCGCCAGGGGGGGTGCTGCAGCACCCTAAGCACCCCCACTTCCCTGCTCAGCTGTCAAAACTTTGAGAACCCCTGTTGTAGACCAACTTCGGAAAACTGTAGTTCCACCATAGAAACGCTAGAGGTCAGCAATACTCCCCGTCGCGCAATGACTTCGGTTAGGAAAAGTGGAGTCAAACTCATTTTAAACAGCGCTGTCTTTTCCTATGTTCGAAAGGAAGCACATTTTCATCTCTCCTTGACCCGATGACGTTTTCCACAAAGTTTAAGTAAAGGATAGGAGATTTGACTATTCGTAGAGGAATAGGGACACAGCTAACGCCTCGTTTCCACATACGTATGTTTTTCGTATCCGTGCTTCCGTAAATTTACGGAAGGAGTCGCTAGTTGTTACGCCCCCTGGTGGCTCGGAGTAGGACGCAACATAAGGGCAACAGGTTTGGGCAAGTGAGGGTGCAGTCACACAAAATCCAAGACTAAAGGTGGATTCAATATAAAGTGTTTATTTACAAAAAAGGCAACACAGGGATCAACAAGGACTGTCAGTGGCACCAAAGAAAAGAACATAACAAAACCCACCCCCCCCATTGACAGGTGCTTTGCACCCAAAAAGTACAGTGGGTGGTGCTCACTCTAACCTAGGGTATTAACAACAGGTAAACCTACGTGTATGAAATATGTAAACCCCGGGGTATCTTACCTATCCTTATTGACCCTGTGCGCACAACAAAATAATTAACAAAGACAAAGACAAAACTAAAGTAGGCTGCTAACAACTAAAGTAATAAGGTTTAAACAAATGTGTAATAACTAAAGACAATACAATAAACCAACAAAGAAAGCAAGCACTCGCAAGCACTCGCAACCACTAGTCAACAATAGCAAATACACTCCAAAAACAAGCCAACAGAGCTCAACCAAAGCTCTGCCACAGCTCAAACCAAAGCACTCAACCCTGACAAACAAACACAGGACTATTTAAAGGGGAATGGTTGATGGGAGATCTGGAACAGGTGTGGTGATTTGGTGATTGGGACCAGGTGTGCACATCTGAGAATTTGGAGAATGAAAACAGGCGGAGGAGACAGAACAACAACACAAACATACAACACAAAACAGAACACAATACATGTAGGCCTATACCATGTATAACATATAAGACATACAGAACACTGTACGTAACACTAGTGTTTTACGTACGGACATGAATTTATTTACGGACAAAAGATGGGGGATCGTATGATAATGTCCGTTTTTTGGAGATCGGTACTTTGGAACATGAGGATCGACATATACAGAGATAAAAACAAAGCCAACCAGGCTTGGAAAGAGATCGGCGAGGAGTTTGGCCTGCCAGGAACTTACATGTTTTGTGAAAAACATAAAAACGTTCATACGGTATCTCCGTAAAACGACGGTGAAAGTTACATTTTTTGAACGTATATTACGGACATACCGGACAGAAATTTTACGGAGGGGAGGAGTCTCGGAGGAAAAACGGAAATTACAGAGAATCACATAGGAATTAATGGACTTTCGGTCGGTGACGGTTGGATCGCATACGAGAATGTACGTATGTGGAAACGAGGCGTAAGGAGTCTCACTGTGTCCGTCATCTTGTCGTCACGTGACAGCACTTGGACGTTGGATGTCCATGTCCTACAGGCTGCAGCGAGACCTTATTCCAAAAAGTGGGTATGCACTATATGCGGCGCATAGGGGCGCCGCACCAGAGGAGGCGCCAAAGTGATGGAAGTAAAATTATTTGTTTATAATTTTTCATTTTCTGTATTTAACAGCGTTTGTGTACATGACATGATGATCAATAACAGAGGAACGTCACTGATAAGGCGCCCCCCCCCGCTCCTTCGCTTCCCTCCCCCCCTCCTCCCCACACGGCGCTCCAGTGGGCGCCCCCTCGACCACGCCCTGTAGGCGAACACCAGAGTGTCTTCATTTGAACCGTATTGTCATCTGATGACACGTACCTCAATATGGAGAGGCAGAGAAGAAACCCCTCGGGGTCACAACATAGAAGAAGAAAGATTGGGAAGGAGAAAGGGTGCGCAGGGATGAAAGAAAGCTTTTCAAAGTGGTTGAAAGACAGTCGTTTTTATGTCAGTGTATCAAGAGGAGGCTTGTAAATATTCAGGTTAGCTAAGAATACGTTTACATGATGATGGTCTGAACACAAGACGCAAAAGTGGAGTCGCGTCTTCACTTTTTATTCCGCGTTTAGACAAGCGTTTTCGGGAGGAAATCTGCGTGCATACGGTGACGCAAAAGTGTGTGGAATTCAATTGGGTATGCATGTCAGGCGGCTAGATGGTGCTGTCAGAGAATGACTAATATGAGGAGAATGGGCACTCCCTGGTTAGTTCCGGTTTTGTGGACTGGTTGCAGTAATAATCTCTGTCCACGCGGTGCGCTCGCAGGCGAGTCCAGAATGAATGGGAGCCCTCAGAATCCGCTTTTCTCACGATGTAATTTTTTGTCAAGTATTTTGAAAGTTGCGTTCAAAAGGTGGGGCTAAGATAATAAACTCAGCTGAATATCGCATTTTTTCAGGTCACGTATCTGTTCTAAAAAGGCGTTAAAAAAATTCGATGACGTCATACATTGTCATACTGTCAGAGGTACTGCTTTACGGCAGTTTCTGAATCACTTTGGCACTTCTGCATCATTCCCTTTTCTCACGATAACACCAACTGTTGGAGGTAAGGCTTTTTTTGCTTAATACACGAGTTACAGAGAGTTTTAGAGAGCCAATGTACAATTTTTTATCCTTGATCTCTTATAGCACGGTATGATGTTACACTGGCAGAGCATCTTCGAAAGGCTGCCTATAAAAAAAAAAAAAACGATATCTGTCCTGGTGCACTCAAAATGAATTTTTCGATTCAATATCAGAGTGTGTTTTAGGTTAAATTTGGGCCCGGATCAAAGAGGGGGGGGTGGGGGGGGGGCACCTGCTATGTGTCTGCATACCTCCCAGAAAGTAGGTAGTTGCGCCCCTGCACGCACGCACGCACGCACGCACGCACGCACGCATTTACACGAGTCACTGGGTCACATGGCATAGAAGCTCCTGGAAAAATATCAATAATTTCTGCAAATTAAGATTCATATAAAATAGAGGAAGCACTAAAATACAATAAACAGTGATGTGACTTTATCCGTAGGGTTTAGTAATGCAATGTGACTGGTTTGGATGCACTGGGTCACACGACATGGAAACTATTGAAAAAAGATGCAATTATTTTGTATTGAAATATTACGTTAACTAAGTAATATAATGACGGTGCCTAAATCACTTTCCAGCAATTCAGTCCGAGGCTCTGGGAGCAATGCCACCTTAATGCACGGGCTTACCTGGGCTGAAGCCCCAGGGCCTACGACGATCAGGGGGCCTATCATGAGCTGCAGTAAATGTTTTTTTTGTTTATTTAATACTGGCTCAGAAAAACTCCTCAGGGGGTCTACGACACCGCTCAGCCCCAGGGGGCCCAATGGCAGGTTAACCCTCATAGGGTGTTCGTGTTTTTGTTACACAGGAGGTGCTGCTGGGTCTGGTGGACCCATTGCATTTTAGGCCTTTTAATTCAACATAATCTAACTTTTTTTTTAAATACTCACCAAATGGTTACTTCAACCCAATTGCAATTAATATAAACAACACATATGTTAAATTTGATCCCTTTACCTTTGTTAAATCACATTTATGAATAGAGGTGCCACTCGTTTTTGTTTCTTTTTGTATTAAAATGCAACAAAATAAGGAAATGCCTCATAAAACTGGCATAACTGGGAAATAATCAACATCATTAGAAATTGAAACATACTCAATAACATCTGTCTGAACAACACATTAAAGCCTTTGAACACAGCCATTATACGTATATAAGACTATACCACACATGAGGGGCAGAGTCTCACTGTGTATGTATTGCATATGTATTTTTTGCACTGGTTGCATGTATATTGTGTTTTTCTGTCCATCATGGGTCCACACACTTCACAGCGTTTCTTTTTGGCTGACGGGCTGGTCCTACATCTGGCTGACTGCTTGCGGGTTGTTCCTGGGGCTGGCTGCTTGCGGGTTGGTCCTGGTGCTGGCTGCTTGCGGGATGGTCCTGGGGCTGGCTGCTTGCGGGTTGGTCCTGGGGCTGGCTACTTGCGGGTTGTTCCTGGGGCTGGCTGCTTGCGGGTTGGTCCTGGGGATGGCTGCTCGCGGGTTGGTCCTGGGGCTGGCTGCTCGCGGGCTGGTACTGGGGCTGGCTACTCGCGGGTTGGTCCTGGGGTTGGCTGCTCGCGGGCTGGTCCTGGCTGCTCAGGGGATGTTCCTGGGGCTGGCTGCTTGCGGGCTGGTCCTGGCTGCTCACGGGATGGTCCTGGGGCTTGCTGCTCGCAGGCTTGTCCTGGCTGCTGAAGGGCTAGTCCTGAGGCTCTTTTACGTTTCGGAGCTGGCTGATGCTCATCCTCCTCTTCAAACTCGATGTCAGACTCTGAAATGTTATCCTCACTTTCCGAAACTATTTCCTCTGCATCACCATCAAAACCCTCTGTCTCTTCAAATATCAACTGTAGGGCAGTCTGAACAGAGAATCGCATTGCCATCTTGATCAGTTGTGGTATGGAACCACGCTGACAGAGCTTTTTTATAGTGTCAGGTCCCCAAGCTTGATAGTGTTGGGTGCTCCAATTTTGCAACCTTGTGCGGGATGCACAAGGTTGCAAACAGTGGGTGCACACTGTGGGTGCTCACACCAAGGGCCCATTCACCTGCTTTACTCTTTCCCCCTCTCTCTTTCCCCCTCTCTCACACTCACACACACACACACACACACACACACACACACACACACACACACACACACACACACACACACACACACACACACACACACACACACACACACACACACAGAGGAAGAAGGGAAAATTAGGGTGCACAGAACCTATGATTTCCACACTTAAACAGCTCCGGGTCCACTGGACCCGAACACCCTGTGTGTAATATAAATGTGATGGGGGGGTATACAGGGGGGGGTCATTGAAAATGTTTTCTGATTCATGTTCCTCACAGAAAATGAGCCAAAGCCAATGAATCTTAGTTCAAAAAAATAATTATTTGTATCACTTTTATAAAGCTAAAAACTGAAAACGGGTCCCACAGACCCGAACACCTTATAAGGGTTAATGCAGGCCTGTCTGGGAGGTGCGCTAATCGTTCTCCTTCTCCTGCTGCTTTCACTGGGTAGGCTACATTTCAGTAGCGGCTGGTGCCGGACTGAATATCCGTCGAATATCAAACCTAAATCCAACTTCACCGCGGTAAGGGTCCGAAGTTATTGCAGGTAGGATACGTGAACTGAGGGGAGAAGTCTAGGGACATCTGGTGGACAGATGAAAACTCACACTAAATAACTTAAACACAGCGACCACGACAAGGTCTTCCCTCCTACAAACTCGGAGGGGCTCAACGGGATCTGCGGTCGTGAGGCGGCTTGGCGGGATATCGCTGCCTGTGCCCTCAACTTAACATGTTGGTGCTGCTTCTCTGCGTCTTGTCCGCGGCAAGTCTACCTGCACATTCCCTCGTCGAGAGAAATGATGCTCCGATCATCGGTAAGAAACTTAATATATGTCGTTCTAAAAATAGACCGAGAAGAAAAGTGTTGAATTGATATATTGAAAAATGAATAACCCTTCTCAAGGTATACTGACTCAGGAGACCAGTAGACTCCCGCCAAACATGACGAGTTATCTAGCCGCCTCTTACGTTAAGTACGTGGAGTCCGCAGGAGGAAGAGTTGTCCCCATCACGTAAGTGTTTGGTTATTTTAAAAAGAAAGCACGGAACTAGACTAAAATTGAATTCAGGGAGACCACTTGGACCAATTTTGGTGGAGGTGTGCATTATCTTTGGATAGGCGTGGAAGCCGTGGATTACCCCCCATATAAACACTAGTGTGAATCAATTGTTCACCAATTCAGCCTTTTCCTTTTCCTAATAAAATAAATATTATTGCTATATTGTTTGGAGGGAAAGTCCTTCGTTATGTTTTTTTTGGAACATAGGCCTATAAAATGTAAGTAGTAAATATTCATATTTTGAAAATGTACAACATGTATCAAATCAGTGAGCTAGAGAGTCACAGGTACACTATTCCATTTTTTACGGTATAATTTTGATTCATGAGTGAGAACGTTGGTGACATTTTGACACCACTGTCACCGCTATATGTATTGGTTGAGATTTCGTTTTTTTTTCTTAACATGGCCCACATGTAAACCATAAACAAGGGTTTAATCCACAACATTAACTGAACAGACTAAGAAATCAAGAGTTCTTATCTTTCTTATTCATTTACTGCCAGGGTTAGGGGTTAAATTCCCGTCAGGGCCATGCATATCTGTCACTGTCTATATGACAAAAGTTTTTTAGCGATGGATTGCAACTTGCCCAGATTTTGGTGGAATTGTCGGTATAAAACATACAAATCTGATTTAGCTCGGCGTTTTTTCTACCACAGGATCAACCAGTCATTGGAGCATTATACCAGCCTCTTCAACTCCCTGAATGGGTAAACACAGTCATTGTCTTTATCCCAACCCAGCTGTTAACGATGCCTAGTGGGGTTAAGTTACACAGTTCGCTGAACACCTGAATGTAATGTTATACCAACATGAAAGAGTGGATTATCCAAAGCGTTTCGGTGTTGCATCTGAGCATATATTACCTTAGAAAAAATGTCTTTCTAAAAACAGGAAAATCATACACTCCTTGAATTGTGACTGTTTTGCGAAAGGTATTTGAGTACCTTACACCAAATTAATTATGTTTTTTAATTGTAACTGTACTTGTTGACAGCGTCATTTTCCCAGGTGGTGCGTCCAACCTTATTACATCGGGTTACGCTCAGTCTGCAAAGATATTCTACCAGCTGGCTCTGGAGGTAAAAACGAACAAAAAAAAGTAAAATGCAGTACAACAACACAGCACTATTTTGCTACATTCACCTGGCATAGTATTACCATACTGGCAATCAAGGGACGATTGCATAACGTTAAAAAAAAAAATCATTTCACAAATTAACTTTTGTTTTTGTCTGAGTACCGAATGCGAAATTCCGCATCAAGTTCCCCCATCCAGCTTGCATTAGAGCCAAGATGGCCATTAAGTGAAGAAGGACCATTGAGCTCCTTCCTGCATGCGTTTTCCATTTCAGGCCAACACCAGAGGGGACTATTTCCCCATATGGGGCACGTGTCTGGGCTTTGAAGAGCTCACCTACCTGACCAGTGGGAGGCTGCTGCTCAATCTCACCAACACCAGAGGAATACCTTTACCCATGGTCTTCACCAACGGTACCAACTTTACGGTTCCAAAACAACCGCTGGGTACCAACAGCCGCAATACATGTGGCTGCAGTCAGATAAGCTTGAACCATACATCCTAAATAGTTTTCATTGTTGTTACAATTAGCCTTCAGTCATTTACCCTCACTACTGTCTTCACCACACATGACGTATATCCTATATATGTTTATTATGACCTTGCTTTATATTTGCTTGAAATGCCTTTGAAGGAAGGTGACTGATCAGTGCTACACTTTTTCACTGTGGATCACAAGGCATTTTTACAGTGCCGAGGTGGTTCGGTCGCAGCTTAGCACGCCCGGCAATTTCACCGTGTTGCCTGTGAGAAACCGAGGGGGTAAAATCCCCCCAAAAAAAAATTGGGGTGCTAGCTCAAGCAGGCAATTTACCTTGGGCAGTGTAAACGCGCGGCGCAGACCATGCCGGGGGAAAGGCGTGCATAAGACGGGTCATGTTTGGCAGTGTAACAACGTCTAGAGTCATTGTGTTATAACGGCTGACTTACAGATCCCCGGCAGAGCAGGATGTTCGGAGGGTTCCCGCCAGATCTGTTGGATGACATGGCCGCCGAGCCGATATCAGCCCACGTCCACAAGTGGAGCGTCACGTCTGATGTAGGCCCTGTCAAAATCTTTACACATATATTTAATTTTTCTATTTTGGAAGAGAGAGAGCCGTGGCCAAGACAAGCAGCACAAAAACACGGTTGCAGAAACACATTTAGAGAAAACTTGAAATAGGTTAAAATATTTTACAGTTACAAAAATATACAACATAAACAAATTACACAATTAAACGCAGATGCCTGGGGTGAGAAGCATTGATTAAAACAACTATTTACTCCTCCTTTAACTTAATTCTCCTCCTTATTTCTCCATCCAGAATTAAGGTAAATCTGTAACCTTTGACCTCTGTGATAACCAGTCAAACTACTATTGCTCCATAGAGCGTACAGCCTAAATTTGTTTCTTGGGAAACATTACAGCCGATTCATTCCCATGGTCCAGATATTTTGGGTTACAAGCAAGTTTTCTTTATTGTTTAATTTTAAAGTAAATAGTGATGTATTTTGTTGTTCTGTATATAAATGTGTGCCGTTATTCGCCAAGTCAGTCTCAATAAAGCTTTACAAAATGTTATTGTTTGCGGCTCTTGTTTCAGGTCTTTGAAAATTCCACAGAGCTGAACATGTTTTACAGAGTTCTCTCTGTAAACAGTGACGAAACAACAGAATTTGTGTCGACTATGGAAGGTAAGCAGCCCAGTCATATGACCCATCTACGAAAACAACGACCCAAACTCCCCCAAAGCCTCATAAGTATACATCTCTTCTCCTCCCACCAGCGTACAATTACCCCATCTATGGAACCCTTTGGCACCCTGAGAAAAACGCCTTTGAGTGGACCCGGGACTACATCCCCCACTCACCAGCTGCCATCAAAACCACCTTCTTCATGGCCGACTTCTTTGTCAACGAGGGTCAGAACAATGCTATTTTGCTTTTAGAGTCACTCGATAGAAACAAAACTTGGTGTTTTGAAGGCAGCGCCACGTTATTTTAATGTAGCTTAACACTTTAAACTTCATTCAAAATAACATGGTACAATGACTTGGAACAGGGTAATGTTTTGTTTTCCAAAGCATGAGCAACTTTTCTTCTGATAGTTGGACTTCCTGTCAACACTCTGTATATTTAGTTGCATGGTACATTCAGAATATGGGACTAAGAGCCGTCCCTATAGCAAGGCCTCACCATTTTAAAGTCTGTCACAGCGTAATCGTGCATGTTGGGTAACCCATTCCCATTATAACTATTATTGCGTGATCTCTAAAGCCTTTTACTTTTTTTTTTATCTTGTTTGTCTTTCTACAGCGAGGAAGAATTTCCACAAGTTCAACAACAAGACAGAAGAGGACAGCAGACTGATATACAACTATAGTCCCCTATACTCCTCTCCCGGAGGTTCTGTGTTTGAGCAAAAGTACTATTTCCCTTAAGATCTACATGTAGGCCTATATACACCCCACTCTAATATATAGTGCCCTGATAGATGTAATCATAATAGAAGAAAAACTCTCTTCTTATGAAAAATAAAGCAATGTTAAAAACTAAAATCACCATGTGCTTGTTTGTTGTATTTCTTGTCCAGCTAGGAAGATGCTCCTTCTAAACACATGGGTCGACTTTTACATTAAGTATTAGTGCCAGTGGTGCAGGTTAAGCATACCTACGCGTGCGCGCACACACACACACACACACACACACACACACACACACACACACACACACACACACACACACACACACACACACACACACACACACACACACACACACACACACACAGCCCAACCCAACCCAACCCCCGAGTGGTTTCAAGGTGAAGACCTGTGATGAGCTGTACCTAAAATTCAGATGGAAGAGAGACAAACAATAAAGACAGTGGGAAGGTAAGATAAAGAGAGAGAATCTTTGTCTTGGTCCTGAGGCCGAAGCAAGAGAACCTTATGGATCTGGAAGTGTTTACACGCTATTGTCCATCGAGTGATTTCAATGAAATCTAAATTACCTATGTTTTTATTAAACATGGTTAAATTAGACTAATTTATAATGAATGAACAATAACCCATATTTATTACATTGCAGAAATTTGTTTTAGAATGGAACATACCATCTAAGATGTCTGATCTTGCGTAAGAAACTTTTGTTTAAAGTTATGCAGATGAAGTTGAATAACCTCAATGACAAATATGATCGTATTTTACTGACATATTCTATTATGTGCATGATATATGCTATTATATTAGAATTCTACAAAATTCTTAAAAATAAATTAGCAAAATACTCTAATTTAAGTTGCCAGTCTAAAGATTACAGATGGGTTAAACAACAGCATAATTAAAATTCCATTTCAAAAGTCTATCTAACACACACCTGATGGAGCCAAGAATCACATGATGTTGTTGCCGGAAATCGACCGATTGTTCCACATCGCAGCGACAACGGGTCGCCTACATGGAGTAAGATAGCCTACTGATGGACGTTGTGAAGGGTCTGCGCGGCACAATTGCTCACGTAGTCGCTAAACCAAACATGTCTGTGTTGTTTTTATGCGTTACGGTCGACATCTTCGTGTTGCTTTTCTGCGTAACGGTCGGATCCGTATCTGGACTTTCCTTCAAGAGAAATGACGCTCCAGTGATAGGTAAGGACTAGGGCTTAATGTAGTCATCTGAGAAGTAGACCTATGAAGGGTGTTTGTCGTCCAACAAAGTACAAGATTATAATAGTTGATGTTAGTTTCATTCGTGGATTTAAAAGCAATGTGGAAATACATTGGATGCTGTGTCTTCAGGTATATTGTCGCAGGAGTCCTATTCACCCCCGCCTAACGTCACGTCTTATATCGCTGCCTCCTACGTTAAGTATCTGGAGTCAGCAGGAGCCAGAGTGGTCCCTGTGAGGTGAGTGGTCCCTGTGAGGAGAGTCTTCGTGTCAGGTGTGCCCCCGGTCATAGCAAACAAACAAACCGGTTGAACTCTTAAAACTCAAGTGTTTCCCCCCCCCCCCATAGGATCAACCAGACATTGGAGCAGTATAAAAGTCTCTTCAACTCCCTGAATGGGTGGGTACATGCCTATTCAATAGTGTCTATTGGTAATTGTAGAGTGCTTATGTCTTATTCACAGCTGCTATTAAGGCCTTGAGGAGTTAAGTTACAAGTTTAGTGGAAGACTCAACTGTGAATAATACACCAACATGAAGGAGCACAATTTAATATGAGCTGTAACCTTTAGGTTGAGGCTATTTCAAATATATATAATCCAAAATATGTAACACTAACAAATCTGTGCTTCTAACTTTGACAGCATACTTTTCCCAGGCGGTGGGGCCCATCTTATTACATCAGGTTATGCAAGGGCTGCAAAGATCTTCTATCAGCTGACGATCGAGGTACTCTGCTCAAAGTGCAAAGGCATGCTCTGCTATCTACTTAGATATGTGCTACATACAAACATCCAAATACTATGTAGGTCAATTATGGCACCCCTAACCATCCCTGGAAAGATGGATCCCCTACTCTTCGTTCCTTCTCAAGGTTTCTCTCTCGATAATTAAGGGAGTTTTTTTTTGCCCACTGGGAGGGTTAGGGTTTGTCATAAATATATGGCCTGTAATGCCCTTTGAGACTCGATACTCTGATTAAGGGCTATACAAATTCAATGGACTTGACAGCTTTGATATGTTAACTAGTGAATAAGTAATAATAAATGCATATACATATAACATGCTTCCCTTTAAGCCGGTGTCACAAAACTAAAGATCCCCTGTGTGTGTGTGTGTGTGTCCTTTTCGGTGTCACGACAGGAACAGGGTAGGGCAGGGAGAACGGGGAGTGGGTTGAAAGACGGAGGGAGTGCCCTGTAGGGTAGGGCCGCGAGTCGGGATCTAACCCTGTCACCACGAGGCGTACCGTCTGTGTGCTCGGTGCACCGTTGACCTACATAGTGAGGCCTACGGTGCACAAGGGGCTATGATGCAAATGTATTCGCTTTAAGGCCAATTCCAGAGGAGACTACTTCCCCGTGTGGGGCACCTGTCTGGGCTTGGAGGAGCTCACCTTCCTGACCAGCGGGAAGCTTCTCCTCTCTTCCACCAACACCAACGGCGTGGCTTTACCCCTCGTCTTCACCAATGGTAGGCTCCCCCCCCCCCTCCACACCAACCCCCAGGAACCAGCAGGGCTTGCAATTTCTCGTTAAATGTGATTTGCGTCTGATGGGCTGTTTCTATGTCTCGGAGGGGAGGTATCTGGCCCTGACTGGACAATTAAGTTGAATACTTTTCTATTTTATGATATACACATGGTGATGAGCATCCCTTACAGTGAATATGAAAACAATACAGAAAAATGATTGTGGTTATAAGTCAATTATATTGCATGATTATAAAATGTTTTTTCTCATCATGGCCATCCCAAATTAGGAATTGGGTCGCCGGAAGGCCTATATTGGCCATCGTTTTCTTCTCGGGCCGAACGGTTCTAGGTTCAATAGCTTATGCTTTCAGCCGAGAGTAACATAGCCTACCCTAATCCCTACCTGCTCTGTAATGACGGAATTATGAAATATATACCCTCAATGAGGCTTGCACTTTGTCATTGTGAATCCCATTCATTTATCAGTATAATATATACAATTCTGAAATATAGCTGTTGCTCCCCTACAGAATCCAGGGTAAGCAAGCTGTTCAGCGGCTTCCCACCAGACCTTCTGACAGCTCTGGCCTCTGAAGCGCTCACAGAGAACTCTCACAGACTGAGCCTCGCAACTGAGGTAGGAGTCGAATCCTGACACCGAAACTCAGCCAGAGGGTGGGAGTTCGAAACCCATTGTCCACAGCCTACCCTGTAGACCTTCCCTAGCACAATGCCCTGAACCCAACCTGCTTATTGATATGACGTGTATTCAACAATAATTAAAAGCCCTTTGTATAAAAGTGTCTGGTGTATACGTCATGGAGTCTGAACGTTGCAGTTCAAACCTAATGTTTAAGCCAAATGTTGAAAGATTATGGTTTCATTTTGTCTGTGAGAACGAATGATTAAATAAAAGAAAAGCCCAAACAAAATAAGATATTTTGCGTTAAGGGGTTCTGCCCCGTCTCATAAAGTAGTTGATTTCTGTGTTTCAGACCTTCAGAAATAACCCGGAGCTCAGCAAGTTTTACAGAGTGCTCTCAACCAACAGCGACGAAAAAACTGAATTTGTGTCGACTATGGAAGGTAAAAACACAGTCACACACAGTCTGCGAAAACAATGACCTGAAAAAAAAAAGGTCTTTATTTTTTAAGCATATTGGAATGCTTCCTGAGTGCTAAACTAACCTATTCGCCTCTTCATCAGCGTACGACTACCCGATCTACGCAACCCAGTGGCACCCTGAGAAGAACGCCTTCGAGTGGACCCGGGACTACATCCCCCACTCACCAAACGCCATCAAAACCACCTTCTTCATGGCCGACTTCTTCGTCAACGAAGGTCAGAACTAGCAGCCATTTCTCGCTCAGTCGCTCGACGACGGCGTCGTGCTCAAGGAGGACAGAGAAACTCGGGTGACTTTGATCAGCTGTGAGGCACCGAGCAAAGTCCCAACGGTTCTCCACACTCATGAAATGAGTCGTAAGAATGAACAGCTTTGAAAACAGGAATTAACCTTTGATCGCTATCCTCATACTCCTCCAGTGTGATTTGAGTTTTAATTTGTCAACAAAGCGAAACGCATAAGCAGTCATGTATATTCCAGGAAATATGATCCTGCCTAATTGTGCTGAAGAATGAGAGATTTCTTCAGCCCTTTGTTTCCTCCCATTATATAAATTGAGCGATGATCAGACCAGCTCTCAGTGAAACCTGAAATGTTCTCTTTTTTGTGTTGGTTGTTTTTTTACAGCAAAGAAGAATTTCCACAAGTTCAGCAGCGAGGAGGAGGAGCGCGATGCCCTGATATACAACTACACCCCCCTGTACACTAATGGCTCTGCCTTTGAGCAGGTTTACTACTTCTAGGAACTACATATCAGGGTATTGGGCGTCTGGGCGTCCCACACACACAGCAGAAAGGGGGTTGGTTCAGTCCCTCATTTCCACTGGCCCGACCCCCGGGTGTCCTAAAGCAGGACGGCTCTGACCCCTACCTGCTCCTTATTGAAATGTGAACATCTCCACTCACTTTCGATGAAAGAGTCTGAAATATACCCCAGAGTTGTCTGAAATATACCCCAACCGGACAGACCAGAATGTGCCATCAGATGGGATCGAAATAAAAGCATTTTTTTTTAATATACTGACACGCCTGCTTCTTATAAAAACAAACTTCACGACTGGTTGTGGCTTCTCTTCAGAAGGGCAGGCCGGTGCCCACTCGAGAGCACCAAACAGCAGTCTGAACAGAATGAACGATGATCAAATATTTTTTTCCTTTTATTCTAACATTGACCTTCATGCTGCATTTCTGCCGTTCTTCCGTCCCCGCTGTCTTGTTCGGATGCAACGAAGAGCGTCTTTTAAAAGTCCTTCCGCCGGCGACACGGGAGAGTCCAACAGAATCCCACGCGGTTCTCATCTCAAAAGTCTCGTCTCCTCACTCGGGCCACGGTTTCTGCGTTCCGGGAGACGGGACTGAAATGCCGCACGCACAAATAACACTCCATGGACACTGTTTTTTTCGGTTCTTTTCTTTTTCTAGAATAAAATATTTGAGTAACATTTACACATCAAGCAGATGAAAGTGGGACCTCAAATCATGGTACTACCGGGGGGGGGGGGGGGGGGGGGGCACATTCAAGATGTCAAAATGGCTACAGGGAAACATAGGCGACCAACGATGTTACTGCAGATGACTGCTTTACACATGCAGCGAAAACAATGGCAAGAAGCATTCAAATGTAAAAAAGAAAACAGACCCCAAAAACATTTATATACACATATAAAAAGTAAGCAAACACCATTTTGTATGACGGCCATTATATTTGTTCTCCAACTGTCAACTCCCTCCTCTTTATACACAAATCTTGTATGTGGTGTTAATGCTAGTGTCTAGGCTCAACTGATTCTCAGTGGGGGCGGTGGTGAGTTAGACCGGATCGTGTGACTAAGCCTTAGTAAAGTACTTAATATGTAGCTTCTATACATGGTGGATAAGCATGACTTGTAATCAACGTTGTACCCATTTGTTAAGGACAACAATGCATGCAGATATGCTATGTCTTTGTGTAGCGTTGCAGCTAACAGGTCCACAATGAAAGGGATTGTGGGAATATAGCAGTAGTTCCCTAACAAGTTTGTCGTTGATAGCACAGGATCATTTTTCAGCCCCCCCTCCCTCATATTTCATACATTATCCTTGGAAAACGTTTCGAAATATATTTTTACATTTACATAACTTAAAAACAGTTATGAAAACCAAACATAACTGTGTTTTACATAGTTTGGGAACCACTGGCTTGTGCCACACACTTTAACAAGGAACTAGGAACTTCTTATATGGAATGGCTGATACGACTGAAATAAGCTCCAGCGATGACCTTCTGAACCTAGAAAGTATATGTGTTTGTATGTTTCTCGGAGGGAAACTGTTTCCAAAGTAAGGCACAGTGACCTGCAAAAATATTCATGTTTTTTTTTTCACCCACAAACGAAAGTAAAAAACGATTCAAAACGTCCATGAAATGATTCGTGAAATAACAACCTCAGAAACAAGATTGAAGCTTTGGACTGATCTTGTCTTGTTTTTTTTACTCCCCAATTTTTTTTGTTGACAGTTGCCATATCCGTCAACACTGAAATACAATAACGAAACTACGCAGTTATACGAACATGGAGCGGAAACATCGGTATACCAAAAAGGAAAAAAGCCAAGTGTTGTTGTTTTTTTTGTTTGTCACTGTGCTAATTTACATACCGTAAGAACAAGAGACATAACCACAGTCCGACATCAAAGTTCTTCACAACTTTAAAAATAGCAAGGTTTTCCAGCTCTACCACTGGCCGTGTGAAGCAGTTTCCTTATCTTTGCTCAAATAGAGGATCCATATTGACAAAGTTTGTGCTCTAAAAGTTTAAAGTTCATTTCTTTAGTTTAGCCATCAGACCGAAGTCCTGACTGAGCGGAAACTGAGCTCTCTCTCTCTCTCTCTCTCTCTCTCTCTCTCTCTCGCTCAAGTGAGGTGATGCGATGGTCTTTTTCCCGATTGTGTGAATCAGACCAAGAGTGGGCCGAAAGATGCTCACTCATCTGGAACTTAAGTGTAACCGACGTATTCAGCAGAATCCAACATGGGTTGAGATTCGTTGTTGGATGGGGGGGGGGGGGGGGATGCTTCCTTGGAGTCTGTGCAGTATTATAAAAGAGAGAGAGAGATGGATAGCGAGGGGAACGGCGGAGGGAGGACGTTGGTGAGATTGGCCGTCTGCTGCTGTAACGGGCAGTCTGAGGAGGGACAAAGTGACAGGGAGGAGCAGAGCAGGACGAAGGGGCTGGAGGTTCGGGGTGGAGGGGGGGGGGGGGGGGGGGTTGTTGCAACTGGTGGCCGTGATGTGGAGGTTGGTCTGCGGGTCGTGCGTGGTGGTGTCGACGGGAGGTCCAAAGAGGAGGAGTGCGGTGCAGGGCTAACTAACCCTCGTCTTCGCTCTCCTCCTCCTCCTCCAAGGTCTCCTCGAACAGCTTGTCCGGTAGCCTGAAGCACTCCTCGAAGAAGTTGACCAGGGATTGGCTGAGGTGCAGCCGCGTGGCGTCCCCGGGCAGGAAGTGGCCCTCGTCCGGGTAAATCTGGGGGAAACAAACAGGACGTGTGTGTGAGTGCGTCTTTCTCCAGAGTGCCACGTTGTCTCCATCCAGGGGTCCCCACACGTTTCATGCCGTGACACTGTGGAGGACGTGGCCCAGGACCCAACTCATTTTGCACATTCTCAATAACGTGTCAACAAAGAACATGTTTATGTTTAGCATGTCGACAAATGCAATAATCCTCTTTTAGTCATCAAACGTACTAATGATGAAACAAAATCTTCATCATTTGTCCCACTCGGCCCCCTGTTACAATACTCTCGTGGATCCCGACCCAGCACTTGAGAACCAATATTCTACGCCAACGTACAGACGGATCCGGGCGTCTGGAGAGGCCCAATAAACTAAGGAAAATTGAGTACTTCATTGATTTATTGAGCACTTATTCCGATTTGGGTTTTTGTTTCATTCTATGATTAAATGTCTGTCCATTGGGCACCAATTGCATTCCGAACCATCCTTGGAAGGAGGGATACTTTTTCTGTGTTCCTTCTCAAAGAGAATACATCAATGGATTCTTTAATTTGCCTTTAATTTGAGGGCAATAATGCTTTCATATAAGGCTGGCCTGTAAAGCCTATTGAGACTACTAATTGAGACCATTATTTTATAATTTTAATTGAATTGACTAAATCTGAGCACTGTTGTACTTCAAAGACAGAGGGGTTTGACATTCGTTTATATCCAGGACCAGGTTCTAAGTCTGACGGTACAACGACCCCACCTAGAGGATCATGTTTGTATAATATAATTATATTTTTACATTAACGGGAACTTGAAAGTTACTTTTTTGTAGCGTAACTGATGTGATGCAAGTAATTCATACAACAAAACATAAGAACAAAGTTTGTCTTGACTTTGAAAGAATCTACTTCACCCTGCAGCTCCCATTTGGCACATCTGTCAGCGTAGGCACTTGTGTGTGCGCGTGTGTACATCGACGCACGCGCATGTGATTGAAGTAACTGAACTATGGGCCTGTGATAGCCTGTGCAGGAACAATACTCGTTGGTATCAGACACTAAAAGGATTATCTCGTTGTCTAATGCTGCTAATCCCATTATGTGGAGGGAATGCTTTGTGTTGGGTAATCCTGAGGTCTGCGTGTCGGATCCTTCTGGGTCTGAGGATGGAAGACGCGCTGGAGCGCATCGAGAGCACGAGTCAAGCGTGGAAGTGTCAGGATTTCCGCACATTAGGACCTGAGAGCTGGCTGCAGATGTCACAGCTGGGGCAATGCATTGGAAGTGTTGTGTTGTTTGTGCTGTAGTGGGCTGTGAAGGGTAACTTACCTGTAACGTATAGTTTGCCCTTTCACTGATAAGCTGGGCGATGAATTTGGCTGTATGCTGAAAATGGACTTTTTCTAAAAAAACAAAATCAAAACATAAAACAATACAATTATGTCAAGAAGAAATATCAAGAAAGGTATGCTTCATTGTCAGAGTTGCAATAATCTTTCATTCTTATTTTTAACAAGGCCCTACTTTAACACCAGGTGTGAGGTAACCATTACCAGCCATTTAAAAATACATCCCATAGTGACAGGAGCTAGAGTGTCCATCCCGATGCATAATGGGTAGTATAGCCGTTTGACTGGGTAGGGTCCAGGGCTGATCTACCCATCATGCATCTGGGCGGGCACTCGCACTTGAGCTGTCAATATGGGGATGATTTGTTATTTCTTATACTTGGAAAAAAAAAAAGATAGGGCCCTTTCACATACTATAACTTAAACAAAACATGCCATGAAGAGAGGCCAGCTAGCGTCCCGTCTTACCGTCGGCGGTCGGGTGGACGATGAGAAACCGTTTGTCGCTGAACTGCGAAGCTCGATGACCCAGATTTGTGTTCTTCACCATGGCGATGGAGGAGTGAACGATTGACACAAGGTTCATTACAGAGTGGACTTGGCGATAGCGGCGAACGGGAGTAAGGTGTTTATGTATTCATTAATGAAGGAGTGTTAGTTACCGTGTACGCCCTGGGGTCCGGCTTGGGCAGACCGAGGTACCGCTCGGAGAACGCAGAGGCTGCAAGAGAAGAGAAGGGAGGTGTTTCAAGGTTAAAACCATCATCAGGAATCATTACATATCGTTTCCAACATATTTTGTATCTCTCTCTCTCTCTCTTTCTCTCGCTCTCTATCTATAACTTTATAGACTACTTATTGTTTTATTTAATATATTTTTGGCACATGAACAGATTATCTAGGCTATGCTGTAGTGTGTTCCCTGCCTGCAGCCGGCAGCAGAAGGAGTCATCATTAAAAGCTGATTTGGTTTACCCCTGTGAGACACAAGATGCTGTCTTTCTCTCACAGACAAACTTGCACCGAGACAGCTGGTGTCACTGCAGAGTGTTGTTAAGTTAACATGCCGAGTGTGTCTACCCCCAATATGTGTTTGAGAAGATGTCTTTGCGTCACAGTCTCCACACACACGCACACCCACACACACACACACACACACACACACACACCACATATGGTTTACAAAATGACACTGTCAACGAAACAGGCTGAGGATCCTCGCCGGGTTCTCACTTTCTGGAAGTTGTTAGTATTAGAAGCACACACACACACACACAAACACACACACACACACACACACACACACACACACACACACACACGCACACACACGGTTTACAAAATGACACTGTCAACGAAATAGGCTGAGGATTCTCGCCGGGTTCTCACTTTCTGGAAGTTGTTAGTATTAGAAGCACACACGCACACGCACGTGCGCGCCCACACACACATCCCTTACCGTATAATTCAAAGTCAGTGATAGGAGAGAGAACGGCTCCACATTTGACAGGAGACTCTTCAGCACTGAGCAACAGGCTGGTCACGTAGCCCCCATACACCTTAAACACACAATGCATTTAAATTGATACCCTCGCTAACTAGAGCTAGCACCTGCACACTAAACACACAATGAGGGCTAACACAGTACCCCTCTAACACACAACTCATGTATATTGATACCTCGCTAACTAGAGCTACCACCTGCACACTAAACACACAATACATTGACATGACCTTAAAAACAATACATTTACATTCATAATCCGTACCTACAGCTAGACACTAGCCTTTACAATTCAATGATATAATCCATAAATCCACAATGTAAGCGAACCCCTTACTCACATAATCATTTCCATGATATAATATAATAATAATATAATCTTACCTTTCCAAATGCACCGATTCTCGACTTGTCAACAAAAGGCTCTTTTGAGATGATTCTGTGAAAAAAAAAAAGAAAAAGATTCTGATTATTATCCATGAACCCTTTTTTGAACTTATTGATCGGCTTTTGATTACCAACCAAGAAGACCAGAACACAAGCCTGCATCTACGATCTGACCTCATGCAGCACAATGATCGAGCTGCTGGCTGTGATCCCCAGTCCCTACAGCGTGTCCTGTAGGCAGCCATGAGCAAGACGTCTACAACACAACCCCCGCTCCTTAATTCACTGCACGTGGTCTTGGATGGAAGCAGGGGTGCAGGGGGCGTGGAATGAAGGGGTACGCCGTTTGTCCACTTTTTAAAGCACGTTACCAAAAGCTGGCAGCGTCCTTGCTCAATTTGTGTTTATTGTTGGACATTCATTGTGTGTTTGCATAGAGCTATTTTTTTACTAATATAACCTTAGACAAAGTTTAGCATATATAGACAACGTGTTTGTCGTGACTGCAGGCCTAGCCCGTCTGTAAAGTGTTGGCTACGTGGCGATGTTAGGAGCTTTGGTTCTTTTGCATTTGCTCCATAAATGTGTTGAGTGACGTGAGTGTTTGTCTAGACCTGTAGGTGGGCCTATTGTTCCAACACGTCGGGTAATGAGAAAGAAGCATTGGTATCAAACGTGTTGATTCCCACTACACCGCGGGACGTCCCGGGGTTTAAACTAGACACCAGTGAGGCGACAGAAGCCGACCTGAGCGCCTCCAGCTGGTCCCGCTCCTCGAACAGGCCCAGCTTCTTCTGGACCCGGTGCAGCAGGTTGGTCCCCTGGAAGCCGCTGCCCCGCCCGTCGAAGCGCACCACGATGGCGCCGAAGCTGCTCACCAGCACGGTGGGCCAGTCCATGTCGAAGCGCTCCGACACCATCTGGCCACCGGGGGTGCCGTCGCTGCACCGGACACACAGACGCAACGTAAACGCTGTGCCCACGGTGTATACCGTAGAACAGACAGTGGAAGTTACTTCTGTAACATAGTTAGCATGGCTGTAAGTGTGTGCGTGTGTGTGTGTGTGTGTGTGTGTGTGTGTACATACACCATTAGCAGCAGGGGGTAATGAGATGTTTCCATGAAGCCGGCAGGTTTAATGATCTGCATAGTCAGTGCTTCAATAGAACAAAAACGATAGAAATTAAGAACCAGACGTCAGGCAGTAAAGGTCATACAGTTTAGGGATGAGGACTTTGGCCAATGTTTGGACTATGTTCAGAATCACCGATGCAGAACCATAAGTTCAAGCACTGTGGCAGAAGTATGAATTCACCTCAAACACCTGAAGTCCTCACAATACATTTCGCCCCACTAACCCTTACACACCAAAGCCCTAACGAATACCACTTTGTCCCACTAACCCTTACACACAATCTACAATTCTCACAAAAATGTTAAAACATGAATAAAATAATGTTTAATGTAACAATGTCGAAATACATGAATATAATACAGAATAATATATGCATACAATAATATACATATATATAATATACATAATATACATATATATAATATATATAAAAAATATAATAAAACAAAAACATCAGTTCATCAAATGTAATCCATAAATGTAATGTAACTTAAATGAGGTCATACTGTAGTCCTCTATGCTGATCTCCTTGTACTCCACCCGGGGCATCTGCATGGAGTCCAGGGTCTGCTGGAGGTTCTCGTTGGTCTCCAGGTCGTACACCTCTGGATCACACACACGCGCACACACACACGCAGACAGGCGCACACCCGCACAGACAGGCGCACACCCGCGCGCGCACACACACACACACACACACACACACACACACACACACACACACACACACACACACACACACACACACACACACACACACACACACACACACACACACACACACACAGACAGACAGTTCATATATGCATCGCTCTCATGTTGTTTCACCTGCTTTGCATTTCTATTGCTGTTATGCAAAAAGAACGCTCTATGAATAAAGTTGAATTAGATTGAATGTATGTGGTGGCATGAGGATCATTGTATCGCACGCACAGAGGCTATTTTATGGGGAAAATTATGATTATGTGATGTGTGTTATAAAGGTTAAAGAAATGCATACAAATAAAATATTGGTATGTATATATATATTGGTATTTCAGATTGTTATATCAGGACCGTGATGAGAATGAGAAGGAAAATCATTGCTGAGTGGAATTCAGGAACAGACAAACAAGAATATAATAAACAGTAGAATAATTGGGCTGAAAGGTTTCACAATATTCGTCAACTCTACCATTACATTTCCGTAAAAGGTCATGTTTATACAGTTGCATTGTAGTAATACAGAGAGGAAAAACAAGTTCTCCATCATCATAATCATTCATGTTCTGACAGAGGTTAAAGCAATCCCACACACACACACACACACACACACACACACACACACACACACACACACACACACACACACACACACACACACACACACACACACACACACACACACACACACACACACACACACACTTAATCACATTTCAGGATGTGCATATTGGCAGCAGGCTTGGCTGTGATTTCATAAGGGCGTCCATCGTATGGGGTCTAACGCAATTACGACACGCATCCAACATCTGCTCCCTGACAGACGAAGACTCGGCACCAAGATGGCTGCCCCCCCCCCTCCCCACCACTCATCGCTCTGTCTATTTGACAAGATCATCGTTCCTCTGCAGTGTAAACTTGTTATTGCGTTGTCTCTCCGGACGGCCCGGCCTCCACTCGTCTCGGAGGCCCAGGAGTGGGGTGTGTGGAGCACTCACTCTGCCGGTCCTGTGTGTCGTAGACCGCCACGAACGGGATGCCGGGACCTGAGGCGGAGACAGGGGAACACAAGAGGGTTCCTTCAGGTCCTTTCCTGTCTCTTAACCCAACAGCTTTAGCTTCGCTTATTTGGCTGTGGTTGAAATTACAACAGGTCGAAAAAAAAAATAATCAATGATAAAAATCGATGATCAAAAAAAATGAAAAAATACAAATATTCATGCATGTTTCATGCATGAATATTTGTATTTTTTCAGTTTTTTGATCATCTATTTTAGTAGTATTTGTTTATTTCTAAACACTCATTGGACATACACTTTAGATTGGACTTGAACACTTTACACTGCTTTAACAGCACTGTATTTGTATGCTGTCTGCCTCACGGGTCTAAAATGCACTGTAACCTGCGCTGTACCGGTGCACTGTACTGTAACCTAGGTTACCCTGCACTGCACTGTAACCTAGGTTACCCTGCATGGCTGTGCAGGGTAACTGTTACCTTGTAGCATTCTAATGAAGTTTGTAAAGGATAAATAAAGTCATTTGAATAAAGTTAGAAATGTATTTCCATTGTGCGTCTATTGACCCACACCGTTCATTTTATCTTTACTAATTTCCCGTCCGGTTTTAATAAAGAATTTCTTATCATAGTACAGCTTATCTTATCTTATCTTCCCACCTCATATTTTGCAGTTTATGGATGGATTTACTTTTGCTCCTTTGGCTGACATTTAAAATCATCAATAAAATGTGTTTTTCTACTAGATTACCCTTGCTTTGTCAAAATAATTGAAATGAAGAATAACCATGTTATAAAGCACATCTTAAAATATAACTATTCAAAACTTCCTCTCCTGGTGGCATTTTGATGCAGAAAGAGAGAGAGACAGAAAGGACCAACAGAAACCCCTCTATACACATTGAAGTGCATCAAAGCCAAATAAACTAAACCCGATCCCGGGTTATCTCCACCCTCTCCATCCTCTGACAAGAACACAAACCCTCAGACATCAAAGTCCGCACAAAGAGAATTTTACAAGATCCCATAAACATCAAAGTCCTCACAGAGACTACTTGACCACACTAACCCTTACACATCAAAGTCCTCATCAGTCTCACAACCTTAGACACCACAGTACTCAAAATGTTGTTAAAACTAAGTGAAAAACACCACAGTAGTTCATCACACTAACTCTGGGCACACCAAAGTCCTCTTTAGTAGAACTAAGCGATAAACACCCAAGTCCTCATAAGTAAAACTAAGCGGTAAACACCAAAGTCCTTAATGGTAAAACTAACTCTGACACACCAAAGTCCTCATTGGTAAAAAATAACCTTAACACACCAAAGTCCTTGGTGGTCCTCATAATGAAAACTAAGCTATAAACACCAAAGTCCTTATAAGTAAAACTAACTCTGACACACCAACGTCCTCATTGGTAGAACTAACCTTAACACACCAAAGTGTGAAAGACTACGATCTAACAATCCATCATCATCGTAGATATTCTCGTTACCTTGGCAATTGAGCAGGAAGTAGCTCATGTTGAGGCTGAAGGAGCCCGTCACGTAGCCACACCCATCCAGGAAGTCACATGACAGACAGCGACGGTTAAAGGTTCCAACGGTGTCTGCGCTGCGGACAGACCAGCGGAAGACCAATACATCTCACACTTTTCACGATATATTCAGACTGGAATGGCTAGACCACATATGACAATGAAAGGACTGATAAATATATTAATATTTAGAGCACAACCATATACATTTACAGTAGGATGAAATTAGGTACCTGTACAGGTGTCTTCGTTTGGGGTCGTCCTCTGTGCTGAGAAAGTATCTGTGAAAGCCCCAAGAATGATTAATTTTTGACTTACAACTTCTATTATTTGATAGCATCAAATAATTAATGCTAATATAATATGTTAATATCAAATAAAGTACGACCTTCCCATCAAGGTGGAATAACTTTATGTGTGTTTGTGTGTGTGTCTGTGTGTGTGTGTGTGTGTGTGTGTGAACACCCCCCGCACGTACGCACGCACGCACGCACGCACGCACGCACACACACACACACACACACACACACACACACACACACACACACACGTACGTTAGTTGATGTTAGTTAATGTTAGTTAGTTAATTAGGAAAAGTCCTTGTGTTCTTCCGTGTGTGCTGGATCATCACATTATGTCAGTAGGTGACGTGCACATGTTTGAGCATGTGTGTTAACGTGCATGTTCACGAAGCATGCATTTGTGTGTGTCTTCCTGCCACATGTCTATGTGCTATGTGTGTTTGTCTATGCTGATAATGTGTATGCTATTGCAGGACCTGTGTGTGTGTGTGTGTGTGTGTGTGTGTGTCTGTGTGTGTGTGTGTGTGTGTGTGTGTGTGTGTGTGTGTGTGTGTGTGTGTGTGTGTGCATGGGGTTTCACTCACATCAGCTGGTTGTCCTCATCATACGCCAGGACTTGCGTCACGTCCCAGTCCCCTGAGGTGATGGACTGCAAGGTGTCAGTGCTGGTGTTGGCCTGTAGGGGGAGGTAAACACACTGACCTGAAGCACCCCTTCCAATGACATCTGTCATCCACATTAACTCAACTGTCCATGGTTTTAATAAAAAACATATATATTTTATCAAAGAGAAGGTATTTTAGTTATGAGTAGATGGAGGGTTAGGTTTTTTTATAGGTAAAAGTAAATACATGAAATGTATTTATAAGAACTCTACTGGGAGTGAACGTTTTGTAAGAAAATCTAGTTTAAACATCTACGTTGCTATCTGGAAGACACTATACAGTAACAAACCAGCAGAGGGCCCCAGCGAGCTCGACCCTGTCCGCGTCCACCGGCCCCCGCCGGTCGGGTCAGGGAGAAGAAGACGTACCTGGGTTATGGACATGGAGACGTGGAAGAACTTCCCTCTCCCTCCCTGAGGGATGGCCCTGGTGAAGAACAGCTTCAGCCCGTCCTTGGAGAACAGGGGCTTCTCGTTCTAAACACACACACGCACAAACACACAGCGCACACACACACACACTTGAGTACTCTTGAGGACTGCAGTCTGAATAGGCATTCATTTGGGAATGAGGGGGATTATAAACACAGTGGATGAACGCAAACCTGTCTATGGAGCCAGCCCTCACTCTCGTCCTCGTGTTTCTACAGAGCAAGAGATAGAGAGCGACAGCGACAGAGAGACAGAGACAGAGACAGAGACAGAGAGAGAGAGAGAGAGAGAGAGAGAGAGAGAGAGAGAGAGAGAGAGAGAGAGAGAGAGAGAGAGACAGAGACAGAGACAGAGACAGAGAGAGAGAGGAAGGTTAATATTTAGCTCCTTTTTCTAGGGGAGTGGGACACTTTAAAAGCACATAATACGGGCCGGTCCCTCCAGGGTCAAGGTCACGCGACTGGCGATCCAATGCCTGCCGTTCCATTTGTATCGGATGCAATATGGTGAGGGGTAAAGGACTATGCGGCATCTCGGTGGTAATGCCACCCACACCCTTTCCCCTGACCACAGTACCCTGACCCTGTCCTTTAGAGCCCACCCAGGAGGTCGTACCTTGGTGCAGACGCCGGTGGTGGCCTCGCACAGCGTGAGGACGGAGATGTTCTGTGCCCGGTTCAGCCAGTTGATGGCCAGTTTGGTGGTGGTGGCCCACTTCACCATGGTGACGTAGAACTCCCTGGAGAGGCACGGCAGACGAGCGGGTTTCAGGTGGAAGAGGAAACTGACAGCGTACCAAGGGGAGCCGTCACGCTTGGCTTTTCTCCTCAAATAAGGGAGCACTGCTTCAAATTCCGTTTTTTCACGGTCTCCAATGGAGACCATTAAATAACCGATGACATAAATTGTCATATTTTTGGGCGGCATTTTTCGCGCAATGGAGCTCATGCAGCAGAACGCGGGCTTCACAAAACGGTATGAAGCAGTACTTTCTTATAGGAGAGAGTTGCAGTGCGGGACAGTTCCCCTTTTAGACTGGAGACAGTTTCTACAGTCTGGAGACAGTTTTCACAGGGACACAATGGACATGGACTTAAATGCATCCAGTTCTCAAACAGGCGTGACAAAGATGTTTCAGACTTGCATAGTGTAAATGTTCCTATCAATAGTGAATAATGGAATAGTGTAAATTCAAAGTTATCGACAGGCAGCTGGAAATTGCATGATGGGAGATGGGATAATTATTTCTACTTATCACACTTTAAGGCATTTGGCCACAGGACAAGTTTAATCCGCTGCCAGAATTTAAATGGTGTTTGATTTATGGATATTGAAAACAGATTCAACCCAGTAATGTGTTGGTTTTTATGTCACCAAAAAAGTGTTAATTAGTGTTAGATGATGATACCATCATGATGGTAGTCGGGGTCCCTACCCCATTCTAGGGTCTTCTGGTCTCCTCATTTCAATGGTGTGAAGAGGCCCGTGGAGGTTCACCACGTACAGGGTTATGACTGGGTTCTCTTCCCCCGCCTGGAGGTAAGGGTGGCCGCAGGGGACAAAAGGAACCAAAGCAAGAGCAGGTAAAACGGATAATATTAGTGTCTGAGCTTAAAAGATAAATACGATGAACATACTTTTTTCGCTGCTATTTTCCCTTACACTTGATAACTGTTCTCGGGTTCACCGTCATCCCTTCCTCTCGAAACCGTTTGAGAACCATTTTATCGTAAGAATAGCGTTTACGAGGACCCCACGTACCTTGGGGTAGTGATACTCCTTCCCTGTGGGATACGGGATCCCGGTGAACATGGGTAACTCCATCTTGGGCACCAGCGTGTCGTTAATGGTGGCGTAAGCCAGTCTGGCGCCATCGGGTGACCACCAGTGGGCGATGTGGGACTGGAAGATCTCCTCTGCAAGAGACAAAAACTGAATTGGTCATACTAATGCAATAGAAATCCAAAACAGCTTTTTATCTGTTTTGAACGTGACGTTATGTCTTTTTTGATCATCACCATAGTCACCTTTGCCTTTTCATCACTGTTACTGAAATAAATCCCCAATTTAGACAGATAAGACTAATATGATGTTTCTGCCATTCTCCCCAAAACCCGATGTGAACGTTCCACTCTGCTGCAAACACAGGTGGCGTTCTTTTCGGACCACTGAGTGCCTTTTAAAGAGATATTAAAATACCCTCAAAATGTTTAAATTGTTATTCAAAATGGGTCGTTGCCAAATTGAAAGACTTGTTAGGGGAAATCCCTAAAGAGCTGATTTAATATCTTTTAGATAACATGAGTTGACAAACCCACATTTCGATTTTCATTTCAATATTAAAGTCATACAGTCTACAAGGAGTACTGTCAAACTCTTGAGCAACAGTGAGGAACAGTGATGTGAGGAAACCTAAATATATCCCGGACGACGCCTGTATTTAAATTCCTGCCCATGGAGTTGATTCAACATTGGTTCAAGGGTGCTTTGTTCCAAGCCTGTCTCTGCGTCGTGTGTCTATTGTTTTTTATCACACTCAAGCAAACAATTTCAAAACACATTGTTGTTGCCCACTGTCTTTGTGTGTGTGTGTGTGTGTGTGTGTGCTTGCATCTATGTGCGTGCCTATATGAAACACAACCTTGTACTTTGCACTTTTGTTCTAACCTGCATTCTAGGAAAGTCACCCCTCACAGTTGAAAAGCACCGCTAAGAGCAAATTACTTCGCTTCTCTGTACGCTTCCGCATCCAAACACAAACAACTCCCTGCACACACAAACACACACCCACACAGATCAGACTCTTTTCCAGCTGAACTCAAACACAGTCGTCATCAAGCAATGCTTGTTTCAAAGTTGTTCAGGGAACTTTTTTTCCACCCAAACAATGCACCAAAAAAAACAACTCATTATCAAGTCAAGCGTCACGTCACAGGAAAACATCCAAGTATTTCCCCTCATCGCTAACGTGCGCCCGGTGGCTGCACTTAGATCATCTTGGGCAATTAAAATGTCATTAGCGCTGTTTATCTGTGGGACCGGAGGCGGCTTTCTGAAGGGATCCCGTAAACAACCATTACCAATTAGCATTTTCATTAACCGGCCTCGCTTGGCCCGACCACTTGATATGCGGCGCTATTTGAATCCTCCCCACCCCTTCTTCTCCTTCCCCGCGGTGCGCACGTCTCTAAAAACCCCAGCGGGCACACTGCCACCGAACGCCGGCGAAGCAATCACAGTAATGGCCGCCGACAGCAGAGTGGTGGGGCCGAAAGCACCGGCGTTAACGTTTTTAATAGTTTGCCTGATTTGCTTTATTTTTTTGCCAACCTCCTCACTTCTGTATTTGTTGTGGCCCCGGACCCCTCTGGGGACGGGCTCTGAGGCTCCACGTCGTGATCAGCCTCCAAAAGCTTTCCATCATACGCTGATATGGAAAGTGACCTCGATCGTCCTGGTAACCACGACACTATGGTTAGGGGGCTGCCCTCAATCAGAACATGGGTGTAAAGCGTGTGTAGTATCACAGGAACGGAGTCTTTCTGAGGGCCATCTGAACCCCAATAAGAACGAGAGAGACACAAAGAGGAGAGAGACAGACAGAGACAGAGACAGAGACAGAGACAGAGACAGAGAGAGAGAGAGAGAGAGAGAGTTAATAGGAGTAACGGTGTCCTATTAATGCTCCACTCTCCTCTGAAAATCTCCCTGTCTTTCTCTCCCAGCCAGGTGAGCTGCCAGACAAGCCATCTCCGTCTCCCTCCTGGCGCTGTGCGGACTACATAATTCAACTTGTGTGGAGAACGTTATATTATATATGACACGATTTGATTGGGAGTCAATCTACCAGTGGGTGTAATGAATGGAAGGTGACAGACCTACTTGGTCCAAACTAATGAGAATATGAAATGGGGAGGGGGGGATGGATGGCACTCTTGAGAATGTGCTCAATACTACATTATGCGGCTACTATAATTATGCTTAGACACAACATCAGTACGGCTCATATTTTATAGATTTGACTGCTTGCCTCTAATAGGGGGCAGCGGCGAGACAGGGTCGATGGACCTCCTATGTTTTTGCTGCAATCATGAACTAGGCCAGATGCTTTTATCCCTATGCTGAATAACCTCAATTGACTCTAAACTCTCCTGGCCCGGAACTGAACTAAAACAACCCAAACCATTGACCTAATCTTAGCAGCGTGTAGCTGTGAACATCAATGCATGTTTATCTTTTACCTGACTATATAATTACCAAAAAAAAAATCAAAAAAAGTATCTTTTTGGGTTTGAAATCGATACTCATTTGTTGAGTTTACTTCAAGCAAACTCGAACATGAGGCGAGCACGAGTCGTCTTCTAAAGACAAAGTGAATGCGAGAGCGTAAGCCAACAGCCTTTTGTTTTTGCTAAGCAACAGCCCACCGCCGGCTTCTATAGCATTGAGGGGAACATATGAACCCACTGCTGTTCACTTTTAGATTTTAATTAGCTTTTCAGTTCATTCAACATGCAAAATGATCAAAAGAAAAAACCAAAATTATAGAAAATAAGAGGGGCTCTGGGTGCTGAGCAGTGTTCATGTGTTTGTGTTTAATTAAGCGTGATCCATCTATGCAAGAGGGCCCCGAGATGTTATTAAGAGAACTTCCGACTCACTCGCTAATTAGAGTAGCTTTCTAACACAGTAGCTCCGGCCAGTTAAAAGAAGTTAGTCTGCAGATCATTTACCAAATGACATTATTTTCTGCATCTTGATGAAAACAATGCAAGCTGGTTCTGGCTGCCACCAAAATATATACCAACAGATTGAATTTGAAGCTTACAACAGAGTTTCAGTGGAAAACTTTCAAAACAAAAACAAACAAAACTGCATTAGTAATCATCTGACGGGGTCGGATCTCACCGCGGGGGGGGGGGGGAAACAGATAAACCCAACCCCAGCAAAACATAAACAGCCAATCAAATCCCAGTTTCTGTTCCGGAACTTTCCCGATAACAGCCGACGACGGCGCCTCACGCAGTGACAGCACGTCCTCCTACCGGTGATAACCAGAAAACACAAACAACATGTTGTTGTTGAAGCGATAGACGCGCAGACGCCTTGCCAAAACATCGGGGGGGTTGGACGGTGGCAGCGTGGTTGTGTTGGCGGCGGGACGCGTAAACAAAATGTTGTTCTTTATCTCCACGCACCAGCTCTGTCCCCAGGCCACGCCACGGCAAGTGGCTGCCGAGGATTGTGGGTAATCGGCCCGCTGACAGAGGACGGGAGAAAACTTGAGGGCGCGTGCACCGGTGGGACTGCGACGCGTCGGGACGAGGTCTATACTTTCATCTTCTCGGGGTTTGTTTTGTTTGGTTTTCTGTTGTTGGCGTCTCTCCATCACTGTCTTGTCCTCCACCACCCTCTCTCTGCTCCTTCCTCCTCATTACCCCTGGCTCCCCCTCCATTTCATCTCAATCACTGTCTCGTCCTCTACAGTCCTCTCTCCCTCTCCCCTTCTAGAAAAACCTGTGTGTGTGTGTGTGTGTGTGTGTGTGTATGTGTATGTGTATGTGTGTGTGTGTGTGTGTGTGTGTGTGTGTGCGTTTGTTTGTGTTCCCTGCCATAAATAATTAGGCTGATCTCAGGGTCTTCAAAACCCTATAAACATTATGATCTGACTGGTCGGGGGCTGAAATAACACCGCCTTGTTTTGGTGTTCTGACATCTGGCCAAGAGTTCTACCACTACTGCAGTCAAACTTTTAAAGCTCACACCACCTCCTCATCTGGAAGGAGGAGGTGGGTGTTGATAAGATTATGAAACCAAAACAACAACAACAACGACAACAACAGGCGCATATCTGGCAGGAGGGAGAGAGCAGATAGGTCGTAGCAAGAGGCAGGCAGACTTTTGTAGGGCTTCTGAAATTGTTGCTCAAATGTTGTCTTGAAAAAGGTTCGCGATTGTTGCTCCGGGATTTTGGGAAGCGTTGGGATTTAGAGGTGGAGAAATATGTGTTCCGCCCGAAAACAATTATGTTAACGTATTTGTTGTTATGTTTTTTTTATCCTTCCAACCTCTTACAGAATGGCAAACACATCTACAAACAGCTCAGAATGCAGTGTGAAAGCTTTCCTTTGAGTTAGCGTGATGGTTCAACCTGATAGTGTGCTAACAAGATTATGCAATGCACATTCTGGGGCCCATGATTCCTGTTCGATTTCCGCTCCCATGTCGTTCCCTCTCGTTAAACCCAATTTCCTCTCTCTCTCCAGTGTCCTGTCCATGAAAGCTCCAAATCTATAAAAATACAAATTCCTCAGTCTAATTCAAAATGCCTGATCCCCAACCAAGAACAGTGAGATCGAAGGCAGTTGGATGTGTGTGTGATGCAAGGCTGCGGACAAACTTGACCAAATTCTCATTGTTTGGACAATCAATGGAGCTATTTTAACAAGGAAAAAAACACTTCTCAAACCATTATTTCCGGGCTTGATAGCAGCAAATGCAGAGGTTCCGTAGTTTCTTAACCGTATGGTTGGATAGACTTGAGACAGGAGGCCAAAACATTATCGTTTACATTTAGGGCATTTATTAGATGCTTATATCCAAAGTGACTTACAATAAGTCGGTTCAGTATGGATGTTCATAGAACAACTTCGCAGCACTATCAATTGCTAGGTTAACCCATTCCCTGTATATCACAAAGGGATAAGATGCTAGACGATGCTAAGTACTATTTTTAAGTACTAGGACGTGTTTAAAGGAGAATACGGGTGGAGGGGAGGTGGGGTAAGGAGGGAGGCTATGCAGAGTCCAGTTGAACCCTGAACAAGTGAGTCTTGACTTTCGTGCGACTCTGCAGTCATCGGCAGGGAGCTCGTTCCACCATTGCGGTGCCAAAACAGAGAAGAGTTGTGACTTTTCTGTTCAACCTTTGCTTGCTCTTAGCGATGGCGTCACCATGCATCCAGCTGAGGCAGTTGAGCAGAGTGCTCGAGCTTGGTTGTGTGGTATGACTAATGCTTGGAGGAAGGCAGGGGCAGTTCCCTTTGACAGCCTTGTAGGCCAGTATCATTGTCTAAAACACCCCAGTTTTCACAACTTTGAACTCGCGAAGCTTAAGGAAGCTAGTGGCTAAATGCTTGCCGATCATTTACTCTCCAAATGAATGACAAGATATCACAGAAGTCATTGCTGCTGCAGCACATTTTTTAAAACAACATAAAGGTGTGCAGGAATATCATCTAAAATCGTTAGGCGGTACTTTTTTTTTCATGTCGTCCGTGATGCTCCGTCAACCTTTGTGTTTAACGCTCGATTGGCTCGAATGTGAACCTATCAGAATCGGCACCTCAGCACGCATCGCAGCGGCATCCCTCGGGACCCATTATATTAACCACAGAACAAAGCCTTGAATCAATAAAGTCTGGTGTTCGACCCTTCATATATTGAAGCTCTGCGTAAGCAAACTCGGACCACGAGTGGATCTGAACCCACTGACTTTCCCCAATCAGCACTTGCGTCCTATTTAGGCTAGCAGTCAGAGTAGAGTGCACTGTGGACGAAAGGAAGTTCTTCTAGAGATAACGTGCATGTTTTTAATATATATATATTTCTTTTTCATCTATAGAACTTCCGTCGACCAAGACTTTCTTTGGTTGACTACAGCCCTAGAAACAACACAGCTTACCGGCTAGAGTTTTTATTTTTTTATAAATCGCAAATTTAAATCAAACAACACAAAGGGCGACTCACAATACACAACGGTTGGGATTTGATCATGTGAAGCATGTTATAACATACGTCTAAAAGGGACTCTATGAATACAATGTCACATATTTAAATGTATCAAATCAACATTGATTGATTCTATTCAATAAAGGTTGGTCTGCAGGGTTCACCGCGTTGCGTTTAGGATTGGCTATTGGCAGTTCACACTCTTGTGATGTCACAAAAGGGGATTGGCTTATTGGCTTACCTTCATACAGCCAATCGCTGAGGCCGTTGAAGATGACGCCCTCCTTGCCAGTGGAGACCAGGCGGATGGAGCGACTCTCCACCGTGGAGCGGTAGTAGATGTTGTTCTCAAAGATGAAGATCTGACCGGGGAGAGAGGGAGGGGGAGAGAGAAGAGAGAGGGAGGGGGGAGAGAGAAGAGAGAGGGAGGGGGGAGAGAGAGAAGAGAGAGAAAGAGAGGAGAGAGGAGAAAAAAGGAGAAAGGGAAGGGGAGAGAGAAGTTAGAGAAATAAACAGAGGGAAGGGGAGAGACAGAAATAGAGAGAGACAGAGAGAAGGAGTGATGGAGGGGGGAGCGAGAGAGAGAGCGGGAGAGGGAGGGAGATATAGAGAAAGGGAGGGAATTTGAGAAAGGGGAAAGAGAGAGGAAGGTAGAGACAGACAGGGAGATAGAGAGAGAGGGATAAATATGGATAATTAGCCCCGAAAATGAATTAATTTGTGAATAAATAACTAAATCAACATTATTTAAGTGAACGCAATAAACCCAGGAACAAAATGGAGACAAATTAGAGGATTAGTCTCTTAATTAAGTAATGTTCGAAGACAATACTCAACTGATTTGTGTCTGTGACATATGAGAAGAGAGTAGGTGAATTAATTAGCACAGTGAAGCTACAACAACCCCCCCCCCTCCACCACCACCAGCACCACCATCCCCAGCACATCTTGGCACGGCTGGCTTCCCCACAACATCCCCTCTCTTACCAGGGCGGAGGGGCCGGTGGGCCGTGACGCCGACACACAGACTCAGGTCCCCCGGGGTGTGAAGGGCACCCCCCTCCAGGTTGGGCTGGTCGCTGTTTAGCACTCACATTTCGTAGGTGACGTCACTGCTAAATAGTGACTCCTAGCTCCACCCCCCCACTCACTAGTTGTTCAGTAGTATTCAAGTAGTGAACGACTTTACATTTAACCCCCCGCCTCTTTCCGACTCCTTTCACGTTTCAAGTTTGTTTCGCATTTCACGTTTTTTCTTTCTCGTGTGTCTTTTTGTGCGCACGCACCTCGCCCTGAACCCAGCTCCTGGATGTCTAGTCACACAGGCGATACAAGACTCCTAATTCTGACGGTTTTCACAGCCTGATGGAGAGACCCCGACAGGCGTGGAGGGAGCGAGCGCGGGGAGAGGTCAAACGGCTCAGTCGGAGCGGGTAAACAGACGTCAGGGCGGGGGACGGGTGGGTTTAGTGTCAAAGGGAAACCAATGAGAGGGATGGAAGCAAGGATCACTGGACTCGGAGGATTTTGGAGTGATTTAGAAGGACGCGTAAACTCTTGTTTAAACCCGTGTTGGGATTATGGATTGGGATTCATCTCGCTCTGAGGCATTCCAGGTAATCTGAAACATTTTTAATGCATTGCCATGGATATCCGCTCGGGAAAAATCAAACACTCCAGAACTCAACGCTGGTTTGCTCACAGAAGGAAGTTGCTAGGTTTGAAACCCCAATGTCTGCCCCTAGCCCCTACTCGCTTCTTAATGACGTATGTTGCCATGGACGACATCTTAATCATATGACTGATAGAGTAAACAAAAACGGACTTCAACTGTAGTAGTGATTTACGCAGGTGTAAATGGAGGGTTCAACCGGGGGATGATGGGAGTTGTAGTTCTCACCAGCTGCTGGCCGTGGGGTCCCCAGCCGGCGTACTGCAGTTGGGCGTTCCTCACTTCTGGAGGGTTGAGGTTCCAGGTCTCCCTGAAAAGACACACATACAGACACAGACACAGACACACACACACACACACACACACACACACACACACACACACACACACACACACACACACACACACACACACACAGAAGTCAAAATGCTGATAATAAATGCAACACAAACACAAATTGATAAATATACACAAACACACACACACACACACTAAAACACGCTCAGACAAATATACACACATACACAGTCTACTGCAGTGAGAAAGCTGAATAGTTTACAGGTGCATCCGTTACATTGCCTCTCTGCCCCGGAGCCACTTGTCCCTGTATAGGAAGTGCTGTGTAGAACAAGGGGGCCTTAAGACCCGCCACAGGCCCTCCAATGCCTTTGTGGAGCTGTTGAATTAATGAGGTCATCACTACTGGAGGGCTGATGGTCTGCTAGCCGCCACCAGGTGGCAGCACACCTATAGAGCTGGACCACTGAATTTAACTGAGTGTGGCGGCTAAGGGAGTCCAAGGGCCTCTACGAATTCTCTTTTTTGCATAGGTAATTTCCTTTCCTATGGAGATGAACCGAAAGTGCTTGGAGGAAAGGTGGTTCGAATTCTAAAAATGCTTAGGAAAGGAGCCTCGATGCCTCCTTTAACCTTTATTTAGCACAGGTTACTACTGAGCAACCTTTGCGAAAGGAAAGGAGATAGTGGTATCCGCTAATCCTTTACGGCGGCAATATTTAAAGCAACACGCCACCGACGAAGTTTACAGACTCTACGCGAAGACGCATGAGAGACGCAGTGAAGCAGAAGAATAGAAGAGAAGAAAATACAATTGATAATAGGCCTAATGGATACCAATTCCAGAAACATCATTATTTGAATATAAATGAATTCATTTATTGCTTGTTAGTAAGCACATACATATACCATAAGAAAAGAAAATGCCAACTTCACATTTAAGAAACACTACTGGGGGCAGTTCATTTCAACATCAACATGAGTTTAGCCTCTTTCTTTTCACATGTGAATTGGAATTCAAGTGGCCTTAAATATCCCCGTTGGCCAATAACACCCCTTGCCCACTGCATCCGTCGGATCTGCCGCGGGTATGATTCTCACTGTTGGCGATAACCTGATTGAAACAATAGCCTACGACAAGAACGCATGGATCTAAGAGCGCTTGTTGTAGTCAATCTTCGGAAAATTGTAACTTCACACTAGAGACGCTGGAGGTCGTCAATACCCGCCGTTGCTTGATGACGTCGGTTAGGAAAAATCTAATCTAATCTAATTCATTTTTAACCAGTGCTGTCGTTTCCTATGTTCGAAAAGACGCACCTTTTCATCTCTCCTTGACCCGATGACGTTTTCCACAAAGGTTAAGGGAAGGAGGCATAAAAGATAGGAGATTTGACTATTCGTAGAGGCCCCAAGGTTTTCATGGAATATCTAATAATATATAAGATATTTCCCTTGATGTATTAGTATTAGGTTTAGGCATTAGAGAAAGGTTGGTTCAATTCAAGTAGGCTATACGGTTGTGGTGATGTAAGGTTGGGTACAAGTTCAAAATAGTATATGTAGTCAGAAGATGAGTTTGAGGCAGACACCGTTACATCGCAGACGGCTCGAGTATTATTGGGTTTGCTTTTTCAAATGGTATATTCAGGGTTTATGATACCTCATGTCTCAGTATGTTCTTCTGAAAATGGGGGAAAACCAGGACATTTCAATGTGGGTAGTTGCACTAGAATACAGCATCAAGCTAATTGGATACTCACGGAGTCTCCAGGCTGCAAATGATGTAGAAGGCTGTGTAGGAATACTGGTAGACCTGGGGAACAGAGGATTCACATATCCATACAGTCATTCACTCAGAATTCTAACTCAAAAGTCACAGTGTTCTTCTAGCTCATTTAGATTATTTTTGATCGCCTGTCAAGAGGTAAAGTGATATAGCGTTAGACATATTTGATCAGGAAGCTAATATCCAGTGCTAGCCCGTTGAGAATACATTGGAGACCTTTAAAATAGATACGTAGACGGAGCCCCATTGAATGCTCCGTTGCTACGATACGCCAACACTGGTCTGTTAACAAATAAGGTTACTATTTATTACTAAGTAAATGGGAGAGCTGCGTTTCTACTGGAACCAAAACTTTTAATATATTATTCAATATTATACTGTATATATCTTATGTAACCATGTATTTTTACCCCATGTAGATAATACACCCTTGAACAAAGACACTCATCGAATCCGTTGGGCTCAAGCTAAAGTTCAATCAGGAGGACGACATTCCCCTTCTGTTTATAATCTACCTACGTCTGGTTTCACGTTCCTACGCCGTCATCGCAAGCCCCTCCGCTTCACCTCTCAACCAATCAGGACCTCACGCATTAGCAGGCGTGCGATTGTGCGCCGTCGCACGATTCATCAGTGCATAATAACATCTCTCATTCATGCTTGTCGCTTGTCTGCTGTTCTCATTGAGACTCATTGCAGGCCTCCTCCGTCCCCTCCACCTCTGGGATTAGGCTCCACCCGTCTGCGGAGAAAGAGATTACATCCTCCAGGGCAGAGGCACTCCATCCACAATCACACCACCACCAGCGTCTAGACACCATAATGAGGGAATCCTATCCCGGCATACTTCATGGATCCATCTTCCCCTTGAAGAATAATTTGATGGGAGTCGGATCGCCAAATGTGTCGTCAGTGAATCTCATGGTTCCTTTTAAATACTGGTCTCTCCTGATGGAACGTGACTTTTCATCCAGAAGAAACGCAGCTCCCCCGGTTGCTTGTATTTGTTAGCAGGCCAGTCTTTATGGCCTCGACGTTGACGTACGATCCAAAGGCCGATGCGGTGCCTATATTTATATACATGGCTATGTTTGGGCCACCGGTGTGTTGTCGTTAGTGTTGCCTCTCTGCACTCGTCTCTGTGTTGCCCGATATTGATGTTTTTCTCTCTGCTGGGATACGTTTCCCCTGCTGCTAGCTTGGCTGCATGATAATGGCGCTAGCTGAATGCCTATGATGCTATCTGATGCTAATGGTTAATTATCATTCATGTTAATGACTGCTAGCACGGATGATTGTAAATGGGGCTAGCTGAATTAAAATGATGTTAGCTGAATGCTAATGATGCTAGCTTAATGCTGAGGATGCTAGCTGCGTAACCTTACATCGTCGGGACCGCCTCGAGGTAAGGTCGTGTTATAACCCCTCTGGGATCGGCTTGGCACCAATATGTACTCCCATTTAGAGAAGGGAATTCCTTCCCCTCCCTGGAGCTATTACGCTAATGGGTAGCTAATGCTAAGTCTATGTTCACTCATGTATGAATAATGAATAATATATGACATCATATATAACAATTCTACATATATATATATATATATATATAATAGTGCAGTTCAGGTAGGAATAATACCGTGGAACATTGATAGAGCTAAATGTGTTTGAGACGTGTGTGTGAATGCGTGTGTGTACGTGTGTGCGTACTTGGGTGTATGTGTGTGTTTGTGCGTGCAGAGCATGTATGTGTACACAGAATAGAAAAGGAGATCAGGAATGGTGGAGAAATAACAGCACCAATATATACACACGTACAGACACACACACATACATAAAACAAATACACAGACACACACACACACACACACACACACACACACACACGCACAAAACAAATACACATAGAATAAATAGTCTTCTGTGTCACCTATTGCTAGTGTTTGTTTGTCGACACATTGTACTCGACTCTACTTGTTCTGGGTAGATGATTACATCAGTCAACATCCATTCTTTCCCACACACAGGCATACGTAAGTGTGCCTGTGTGTATGCGTGTGTGTCTTCACCACCACCTTCTTTACAACCACCACCCCCTCCATCATCACCAGCTCCATCACCACCTCCCTCACATTCATCACTTTCACAACCTCCACACAAGCATCACTTCCAACACAACCTCCTCTACCTCCACCACCACCTCTTCCTCGACTACCACCACCACCACCACCACCTCCTCCTCCACCACCACCACCATCTCTACCTCGACCACCCCCTCCTCCACTATCTTCACCATCACCAGCTCCACCACCACAACCAGCACCATCACCACCTCCTCCTCCGACCATCTCCTCCTCCACCACCACCACCGCCACCACCACCATCACCACCACCATCTGTACCTCGACCACCACCACCTCCTCCAGTTTCTTCAGCACCACCTTCTCCTTCATTACCTCCATCTCTACCATCACCTCATCCTCCACCACCACCACCACCACCACCACCACCACCACCACCACCTCCACCACCACCTCCTCCTCCTCCTCCTCCACCACCACCACCTCCTCCTCCATCACCACCACCTCCCCCCCCCCCGGCCCGGGGTCTTACCGGGGCTACGTTGTAGGCCAGCAGCACGTGCTTCATGTCGGGGGACACCTCATAGCGGCTCGCCTTGTACATCTCCTGCCAGGACAAAAACACACAACCATTTAACCGTGCGCAGAGCTTATTTACTCATTACTTCCGCTTTCTTTCCATTAGCGCCGCTGCCGCGTCTCACGCTAAATGACGTGCATTTGACGGATGGCGAGGAGAGTTGCCGCCGCGGCGGACGGAGAATTAATCAGGACGCAGTGAGCGTAACACTCGGCGACGATGATGAAAGTAATGTTGTGTGTCGTGGTGCCCGCGTCCCCCCAGAGTCTGACACAAAATATAATCAGAATTGTATTAATATCTACTGTAAATATGGATGTGTTCATAACCCAGCCAACCCCCAAATAGTCCGTCCCCCCCCCCCCCCCCATGATGCACCGGCAGATGGGGAAAGGCGCTCGGTGATGATGGATCACGTGTGCTTTGGTTCCTAACGCGAAGCGACTCTGAGGGACGGAGATGTGCTGACGGAGAGAGAAAGCCTTTCATTTAACTCACGGCTACGCGCTCTCTGTTTCACAGTCGGGGGATTACAGGGAGCCAATGAGGAAAGCATGAGGGGTCAGTGGGAAACAAAGAGAGAGAGATGGATGGATTGTAAAACTTACAAACTTCTTGTTGTGGACCAGGACGACCCTCTCTTGGGTGTCCACGTTGAACTTGACAACGTCACCCTCTCGGGTTCGATACAGGAGTTCATTGCCTGAAGAGAGAGAGAGTGAGAGCGAGAGAGCGAGAGAGAGAGAGAGAGAGAGAGAGAGAGAGAGAGACAACAAGGGACAAACAAGAGGGATAGCAATTAGAAAAAGCATGAAGGAAGCGCATGAATATTAATTCATAAATGTGATGCAAAGTCACTGTTATTCATTTAAAAAAGAAGATAACTGATATCTGTGTTCAACTTGGGTTGAAGGTTGTTTGTCGGACAACAACAGACAAAGAATCAAATCCAACAAAGAAGAATAAAGGATAAAACCCAACCAGTTCTGAAGGTTCCTTTTGGCGTCCCTCGTTCACCTTCACTCCGCGCATGCCTCTCTCGCCCCCCCCCCCCCCCCCCCCCCCTCTCCCAAACCCATCAACATGGTGTCCGGCTGCGGTGCTGAAGGATGGAGGTGCTCCGACGTGCGCAGGGCGCGGCGAGGTAATTAGCAGCGGGAGATTGGGAGTGCGGGCGTGTCTCTGGATCCTCCAGCGTGTCTAATTGTCTATTAGGCCGATTCTCCATCACTGAGTCCCCGGCCACCCCACGTGCCCAGAGACTCAGACCTCTGTCAGGATGAACGAAGGGTCTGTTGTAAATACATGAATAAATCATAGGGATAAGGAGGGGGGAGGGAGGGGGGAGAAAGGAGTGGGTGTAGTCTCTGGGACACACTGTCATTGAAGAACCAAGATAAAGTGCAGGTGAAGACAATATTCTGGTCCTTCTAACTTTTGACGGTTAGTTCATCTGCACCACTTTTCTTCCTTGCATCTTTTTTGGAGGTGACCTCTGGTTTGTGTGTGTGTGTGTGTGTGTGTGTGTGTGTGTGTGTGTGTGTGTGTGTGTGTGTGTGTGTGTGTGTGTCCATTTGCCCATCCATCCATCCCTCCCTCCCCCAATCCACAAATCCACCTTTCAATCCACTTACCCATCCATATCTCTGCATCCCTCCCGCCCCTCCCCCCCTATTCCCCTCCCTCCCTCAATCCCTCCCTCGCCCTCCCTTTCTCCCCTCACCCCTCTCTCCCTCCCTCAACATTTCTCAGTCATATTTACCATCCTCCAGGTATCCCAGCATAGCTTTAAATCCTACCCAGCATGCACTTCTCCAGGCAGTGACTCCTACAGATGTCTACCCCCTCCCCCCCCCCCCTCTCCTCTCCTACTCTTTCCCAGCAGCACCCTGGACACACCCACGCTCACAGGGGGGATGACTGCAGTGGCCCCGCCCCCTTTGCCCTCATTGGCTAAATTGACCCCAGGCCCCAAAAAGACATGACCTGTCATTTTCACATTCATTTAAAGAAAAAAAAAAATATTGTTAGGGTGTTACGCCCTCATTGTGTCTGTGCAGGGCACTGCCTGGTTGTCTTGCGTCGGCATCTATGTTTCTCAAACTCCCTCGCCCGAGGTGTTGTTTTTAACTGTGATCTCTTTTATTAATACAACCTCCAGCCCAGGGCAAGTCTGCTGCCCCTGCACACCCAGAGAGAGATGGAGGGAGGGCGAGAGAGACCTTGTAAAAATTAGCTTTTAGAAGTGGATTTATCTTTATCTCATCCTTGTCTGATAACACAACAATGCATTAGTTGGATGAGATCTATAACACATGACCTTACAATATGAAGATGATCTGCAGTCACATGTTTTTTACCAAAATCGTTTCAGATCTTCATCTGAAAGCGCGTTGAGCCCATATATTCTCTCTGGAAGCGAGCCCTGACAGTAAGCTAAGAGACAATTAGGACGGCAGATTTTTACCTCACGTACAGTTGGATCAGATTGGCATGTTACTCAAAACCAGAAACAATGCAATCAGTTTAAGAACCGCAGTACACGGTGAATCGGTATCTGTAAGGTCAGCCAATCAGAAGGCAGATATCAGCACCTTCCTGTTTTTAACCCACCAGAGTTTACCCGTCTAACTTATTATAAACGACACTTCCCACGGTGCTGAAAGTGACGCATTATACCGTTTAAACTCTTATAGTCTGGCGGCAGGCAGCCATATGCTTGGCGGTGCCATGGGTTTTAAAACGACGTTCCAAGCGAGCCATTTTCCCGCTGTATGCTGACAAGTTAATTAAATACCTTGAGTACCTACACCGGTAAGCACTGCTTTAAAGAATAATTATTCCAGTCAATGCCGGTTGACCCTGCCAATGGCAACATGCCATTGTTCCAACTGCCTTGAGTTTTCTTTTGTCCTGCGGCTGCGTTCCAACTGACTCATCGTTCCTCTCTCGCCGCCTTCTAGGAATTCCTCGCATTTTCCGGAAGGACTCTCATCCATCCAGAAGGGGTGTAGGCTACCATGGAGCCCCCCTCTACACTAGCCATGGGGGAACTACGTCGGGTCAGGTCAACTGTATTTGTCTAGCCCTCCATCCCAGACACCCCCTAACCCTGCAGAGCCCTTTAAAGGCCACGGAAAAACTGCCAAACCCCAGAGGGGAGAACCCTGGAAAAGGAACACAGAAGAAGGTTCAACAGTCAAACCCGGTGGGGAGCGACTACGAAGTCCTAATCAGGGATGAAGACCTGGGCCATGTAGAGGTGTTATTACTCAGTGTTCTCGTGGAGATTTCCCCCCAGCCCTGTTTGACCAATTACTCCCTAGTACTATTTAGTCCCTTTTATCCAAAGGGACTTACAGCGTGTTAGGAACTTGTCTTCAAGGAGGGATGGAAACCAGGAGTCAAACAGCCCAACCATGACAATATCATCCCCCCTTTTGTGCATTGAATGATATGGTCTGTTTGTGTGTGTGAGTGTGAGTGAGTGTGAGTGTGAGTGTGAGTGTGTGTGTGTGTGTGCGTGTGCGTGTGTGTGTGTGTGTTTTACGGGTCGTTCGGCGGGGCGTGGAGGAAGAGGCCAGGAGCTAGGGTTGAGTTATGGTGCGTGTCAGCGGCTAGCCTCCTGCGTCGTAGCGCCGTAAATCTCCGCTCCTTGGGCTCCATCCAGCCATTAAATGAATAGACGTTCATTAAATATGTATCAGGATCCTAATTGTAAAACGAAGAAGAAGAAAGAAATCCTCCATCTTGATAATCAGGAGCAGGTTCCATGGTTTCTTTTTAATTTCCTCTTTGATCATTTTCTTTTATATTTCTTTAGATAAGTATTTTTTACTTAAATCTGCAATCAAAATTCCATAGAAACAGGGCGCCTGACAGAGATGGTCCAGGGAAACACAATCTGTAAGATGTGCATGACACAACAAAAGGGTTAAGTAAGTATTAAGTAAGTATAAGCGAGTGAGCGCATTTAGGTTAATAAATGAACAAGTGGACAAGTGAAAGAAAACAACAACAAATGTGCACGTGAAAAAGTGCACTGAGCAGAGCGGAAGGAGAAGGAGTAAAGAGAGACTGAAGGAGAAGAGCGCCACAGGTGACCCCCCTCCCCCCGGCCCCCCGGCCCCCCGTCACGTCCCCTAGCCAGAGATCGATGGTAATCAACCAGGCGGGTCACACTGCCCGCGGCCCGGCCCCCGGGACGCCACGCGTCTGCGGCTACGTGGTGACAAGGCGGTCAGGGTTCATGCTCTGTTTCTGTTGTGTTAACCTTCGACCCCGGCAGCGCTGGCACAGCCAGCGGGAGGGGGGGAGGGGGGGAGTCGCCGGAGAGCCGATGAGTGTCGGCGGGAGCGCCGCTGTGAGCCGGAATAACGGACTAAATAAATACACATTCTCGTGGTGTTTGTGAGGATCCCCTTTTCTTTTTTCTGTGAGCAGCAGCAGATTCTCATGTCCTGCTGGGCGCCCGGCCCTCGCTGACGCAACAAAGAGCCGGGAAGCTTTTGTGTTGGCAGCGATAAGACGCTGGAAGAGGATTCAAAGGATTGTGGGTCTATTACATGGATACTGCGTGTTCAGCGCACATCAGAGAAAGGAACAGTCACGGCCTCGCTTCGCACGCATGCACACTCGCGCGCACGAAAAACACGCACGCACACGCACACACACACACACACACACACACACACACCCAAAAGAGGGCCTCGGAGGATCCTCTTTTCAAAAGAAGCCCTCGGCATTCTGGGTATTTCGAGGGATCCTGGGTATTTCACTAATAACCAAGTGAAATCATGAGAACCGTCTGAATGGTCCATCCATCCGTCTCCTTCATCATCCATGGATCATCCATGGATCAATAAGCGATCCATCGACCAGCTATTTAAACCTTTCAGTGCAACGTGCCTCGGTCGAGGGCTCTTATTTCAACCATGAGCAAGGCACACGTTGATGCTAAATGCAACGAAGCGGTTCACGGTACCACTGGACAACATGTTGATCCTGATCATGACTGCCTTCCCACCCCAAGCGACCCAAGGGAGCGTGTTTTGAAAGGCTTTTCAAATCAACAACGTAGACAGGGTTGTATGTTATGACACTAATACCGCTTTCTTTGCCAGTGTAAATTAGCAACCTCCCGTGTGCTGAGGAGGTGATGGCCTGTGGAGAGAGATACGTGTGTTGACGTTTATAATTGGCCTTCCACACCTAGCCCTGGTGGTTACCTTCGGAGACCATCCCGATCCAGATATTCACCTTTGAGTCTCGCATCAGCCTAGCTTTGGCTGGGATGATGTCCTACAGATATCCAAATATGGGCGCAACCTTACGATGTTCAAGGCCAATTAGAGCGACGCACTTTGCTCTCATCGGTCGTGCCAAATCCAGTTGGAGGTCTCTAATCTGAGAAAAGCCTTCCCTGCAGATTTCTGTCCATCTTTTGACATCGTTATTTGCTCTATTTCAGATAGAACCAGTTTGGATTGCTACCCCCTTTCCAAGAGTGCCACTATTGTTTATTTAATTGGTCACTTGTTGTTGGTCGTGAGCTGAAACTCCCTCCCCAGTGAGCTGAGGGGTCTGAGCGTTTTTATATTTTTGGATAAGGCTTCAGACGGGATCGAGGCCAGACCGACACGCAGAGAGAAACAGAATGTGATCTCAGCCATCAGACTGCCTCACCAGGCTATCTGGAAGCACATGCTCACTGAAAAGGCAGAGCTCTCTTGCCACCACAAGTGAATGTGTGTGTGTGTGTGTGTGTGTGTGTGTGTGTGTGTGTGTGTGTGTGTGTGTGTGTGTGTGTGTGTGTGTGTGCGTGCGCGCAACTGCACACAGACATGCGCCCACACACACACAATAAATCGATGAAGCTATCACGGTGGTATATCGCTCCAATCCCTTTCATTTGGGAATGTGGATGGGTGTTAGAGTCAATGAGTTCATCGTTTGAAAAAGGTTTATGCCTTCAGAAACTGGGACATTGTAGATAATAAATAATCCAAAGCCATTACTATTCTGTTATGTGCAAGATGATGACTGTGCATGTATTTACCGAGTTTCCAATAAGCCAAAACGCTCCTTCTCTCTGGGCTCATTGTTTAAAACATGGTGGTCAGTAAAGAGACCAGTGAACGAGCAGAACCAGGTCGGCCATTAGGAAACAACAGACCTCGAGGCTACAGCATGTGGCCCCAGGCCCCTGGAAGGGAGGGGACACTTGCCTCTCAGCCGCCAGAGAGAGAGAGAGAGAGAGAGAGAGAGAGAGAGAGAGAGAGAGAGAGAGAGAGAGAGAGAGAGAGAGAGAGAGAGAGAGAGAGAGAGAGAGAGAGAGAGAGAGAGAGTCGGTGAGTCAGTGAGTGAGTGACAGGTAGAGAGAGAGAAGGATGACAAATAGAAGTGGCTTGGGCATAAAATGAAAATATAGAAAATAAATAATGTGGCATATGTGTGAAATCAGCGGGGGCTACCGACCGTGCAATTATCGTCAGTGGTGAGAGCTAGCGCCGCCACGGCGACGGGACATACGCGGAATGCTGATGAGCCGTTTAGCGGGAGCGCGAGGGAGCGCCCCGGAGTCAAATTGGACACATCACTCGGCTTTAAAAGGTGATGAAGCACAGAGGACGGCGGGCGCAGGCGGGCCGGTTACGGACGGCGAGACCCTATAGGAGCTTTTCCATTAAGCTAGCCGGCTACCCTGAAACATCAGAGCCGTTATGATTGGACGAGGTCCGTTTGGGCTGTGCCGGAGGATTTCCGATGAAGTGGCTCTACCCAGCGTCAAAAAACAGACCTTGAAAAACAAAAGCAATTATTTACAAAACAACAACAACAACAACAACAAAACAACCATTAAATCTCAAGCCCTTTCCAGGAATGAAAGCGCATTCTCCGAATGCTAGAGGTCTTTCTAACCGCACATGGCTCGAACCATCCGGTTCAGTTAATAACTAACCCAAATAAAAAGATGATGGAACTTGTAATTGCAATTCCCCCGCAGTTCTCCGACTATCCATCACCCATCCGACTACATATCAATCTGGCGGTCCCCCCTCTATCACTCATCACGCTGTCTATCTATGATCACCGTACCCATCCACCCATCATGCATCCCATCTTCTCTCCCATTCCTCTCTGTTTTTTCGATTTCCCCAAACCCCCATCTTCCTCGATCCCACAGCCGACAGAGGCTGAGGCAGAGAGGGCCGGGTTGTGATGAGTCCATCTCACGATGTTCTGCTCCATGATTCTAAACCCCGACCCCCCCTCTGGTTCACCATTTCCTCTTGAAGCCACTGATCAAACGTCTAAATATGTCGCCATCACCGGCCCGGTGATGCTAAAGTCGAGATCTGTCCAGACGGTTCCTTTTGAAGTGCAACACCATAATTCTAAGCTAACTAGAATTCTAAGCTAACTAGACTAGACATGTTTATATTTACCGTTGGAGGAACTGCCCAGTTATGACTTTGTGAGGATAAACTATAGCATCCTCTACACCTTTATACAACCTGTGTATCTTCTCTTCTCTGACCTACGGACAGAAATACTGTCGGTAGACCTACAGACTCATAATACTCGTGTTTGTCGCTGATTTTGGGTTCCAGGGGGTACGGGGTGTGAGAGTCAGTGTCTGTGTCTTGTTTCCTGTTTAATGAAGCCCAATAAAGACCGTACCAGAGCGTGGTTATGAGGGCCGTCTGTCGAGAGCAGGCTCCCCATGTTCTGCTCTGGGGGCCGCAGTGAGGGCCCCCTTGACGTTCCACGACGTGGAGCAGATGTTGTGTGCTAGCCTCCAGATGTGAACACTGAGCAACGTCTGTTTCGGCGTTATCAAAGGACCGCTGATGTGTGAACATGATAAACGTCCTAGCCCACTGAACGGTTTGCGGCGCGGCGTTAAACAAGAACAAAGGGAAAAAAACTGGTCACATGGGACGTGGTTACTTCCTGATGTCCATATGGGGACCCGAGGTTCAGGGGGAGCACCGCGGCTGAGGGGAACCTGGTGTCTGGGGGACAGGATGGAGAATGGCTTCTGTCTTACCCTGAATACTGCACACTGCGCAAACAAGGGCAGGGTTTCAGAATCAACAGATTAACCCCGAGATTGTCTGTCGGGATTACTGGGATTTTTGGGATTACTGGAGTGTGTGAGGCTAATGGTTACTTCTGGGACAGAATGTCTTTTAGATCATTGGCTTCTCAAGCTGCGGTGCGCGTACCACTGCTGGTATGTGTGCGCTATTTTGTGGTATGCAGAGGAATCTCCTAAAAAATAATGAAATCCCTTTTATTTTAAAACATGATATTATTAAGATACTAAAACGAATCAATATACCGTAACCATCAAATGATTAAAATGGGAGTCAAAAAAAATAAGTTTTCCTATGCCTGTAATAGTTGTGTTTCAGCGTCAGCCTGCTTCGTAATCGGGTTATATATATGGCTCCTAACTGAAATATTTGCAAGAGAAGTGCGGATCAGGAGGATAATATTTCAATCTGTAAATAAATTAGGGGACGGCATTGAACCGAGGCCAGGTGCTACCGGCGGCTGCAGCAGCAGTAGTGAAGTCTCAGCAGCACCTGCTAGCACCAATTTGGATTAAGATGGAGAGGGACGGAGAGACTAGGCTGCAGTGTGAGGTATGTGTGGATGTTCTTAGCAATGAAACCATTACACCCTCCCACCTCAAACAGCATCTAACAACCAAAACAGCAGCGCTGTAAAACAAACCAGTAGATTTTTTCCTAAGAATTGTGACGGATTGAAGCAGTCCAAGTTCACGATTCAATAATCAGGAACAACATCATTGCGCACCTCCTCTCGCCCGGACCGCACTTCCTCAAATGTTTCAAGGTGAAGAAAGAAAGAAAACAAATGGACAAGAAACCCGTTTAGCATCCAAATCTCTGAAATGCCCAAGGACTTGACCGTTGGTGATCAGGAGAGTTCAACAGAAATATCAAGCAGCACAAAATTGAAGTCTGCTTTCAGAAGGTGGTCTTTGTTGGACTTTTGGAAACAACAACACATCGTATACCCTTCGCTTTCGGACAAGGCCGTGCACTTTCTTCTTTCTTTTGCGACCACATATCTGCGCGAGAAAGGCCTCGATTCACTTGCGGTCATAAAAACAAATATTGAAGCAGAGACTGAAGTTGACCTTGATGGACCTAGACATTGCTGGACTGTGTTTGCAGAGGCAGGCACCCTAGGCTTATGGAAGTGTAGTTGTCAACATGCTGGCCAACTTTTTCATATTATTTTTATTTAGCCTAACATTTTTCAATCAGGCTGTTGGTATCTAGTTGTTTTCCTGTAAAAAAACCTAATTTGCTCCCTTGCTATGTGTCTCTGTGTGTGTGTGTGTGTGTGTGTGTGTGTGTGTGTGTGTGTGTGTGTGTGTGTGTGTGTGTGTGTGTGTGTGTGTGTGTGTGTGTGCGTTTGAATGAAATACAGTTGTTATTGTTAATGTTGTCACTTGTTCTGTGTGTGTGTGTGTGTGTGTGTGTGTGTGTGTGTGTGTGTGTGTGTGTGTGTGTGTGTGTGTGTGTGTGTTTGAATGAAATACAGTTGTTATTTCTAATGGTGTCACTTGCTCTGTGCGTGCGTGTGCGTGCGTCCGTGCGTGCGTGCGTGTGTGTTTGAATGATAAACAGTTGTTATTGTTAATGTTGTCCCTTGTTCTATGTTTGTGTGTATGTATGTGTGTGTTAGGGGCGGGCCCTTATGTTGTGTGGAAGATTTAACAATAAATAATATTATTTTAAGCAATAAATGTGCCTCATGTGTGAACTGTGCGTAGCCAAGTAGGGCAGGCCTCTGCTACTGTATTTGTTATATTTTATAACATAACATAATGGTGGTAGTTGGAGAGACTAATATTCCTATGCTTCATAAAATGTTTGAGAACCACTAACACGAATTTAGAGGTTGTGTTGTATTGAAGGGAGGTGAATACTGATATTGAAAGACTTCGTGCCATTTTGGGTAAGCATAGCAGTAGGCCAACACAACTTGTTTTCTAAATATGGTCTATAAATAACTGCCGATTCAACTTGACTTAATAACCCAGAGTAAAGCTTTATTCCAGCCTCATCACTATTTCTTATAACTGGCGCAGTGCAGGCACACACAACCACTCATTCTAGCTTTTCTAAATCATACAGCGAAGTGTGATATGTCATATTCAGAAGCGGGAGAAGGATTCTCTCCATCTTATCTTGAATCGAGGAGCAAGACATGAGGAGTTGGAGACGAGGAGAATGGCTGGACGAGAGGAGGCAGAATCTGCATGAATCCTTCTGTCTCCCAGTCGGTGGTCGAGCCTCCCTTCTTACTGTGTCTATCCCAGTGCTGTCTGCACAAGTGCAACGCATGCGTGTGCAATTTTCCACCAGGTAGAGGCTGCATTATGTTCCTCCATCCCCTCTCCGGATCCCCTCTGAAGTGCGCACAGCAGCTCTGTCTCTTTTTGAAACCTCGCCGTTGAAACGCCGCGCTGGCGGTGGCTTCTTCGCCAGCGATCTCAGAGGAGCCGTAGCCGCGGTTACGGCTAATTGGACGGCCTGACGAGCCAATCGCAGGGCGCTGCGGTTCGCAAACTGGGACACGCAGACCAAAAGCAGACATGGAACACGTGCACACAAGGATACATAGTCAAGATACAAAAATACATAGTCACGAATGCACTTGTGCAGACAGAAGCAAAGACACCCAGACATACACACACACACACTGGACAGCCATGCCCACATACAGACGTACAAACAGAGACCAGAGATAGACACACATGCAGACACTAATACACGTGTCACACACACACACACGTGTCACACACACACACACGTGTCTCTCATACACACGTGTCTCTCACACACACGTGTCTCTCACACACACGTGTCTCTCACACACACGTGTCTCACACACACACACACACACACACACACACACACACACACACACACACACACACACACACACACACACACACACACACACACACACACACACACACACACACACATCTCCCTACCATATTCACAAATCAAAAACTAAAACTGCATGCCAATAAAACAAAATCCAAGCCCAGTCCGACAGTAAAAACTGAATAAAAGGAAAGGAGCGAGGGAAAACACACAGATCAGAATGGATAAACGCGGTTAAACAAACACAGCGGGTGGGAACAGCCAACGCTGGCTGGGAGATGCTAATTGGCCGCTGTGTGGAGAGAGACCTCCCCGTATTAACGCGGTATTTCTGGAGCGCCGCACTCAGCAGCTGCTGAGCTACGCCCACACAGCCACCATTAACAGACACCACAGGAACGGCGGAGAGAGAGAACGCCAGAGAGAGCGCACGAGAGAGAGCGCGCGCGAGAGAGGTCGCTAGAGAGTGTACAATAAAGGGTGCACGAGCAAGAGAGCGCACGAGCAAGAGTGTACGACAGTGGCTTTTGACAATCTACACATCAATCAATGTAACCATATTCTCAGTAGCTGTAGATGGCTTGAAACAACGTCTTTGATATTTAATAATTACAATTTGTGGGTGGGGATGGGGGAGGGGAATCTGAATGTGTTTCTGTTGTTGTTGTTGTTGTTGTTGTTGATGTTGCTGCTGCTGCCTTGGGCTTTATGATTGTTTTGTGTTTGTGTCTTGTCTCCTTTCAAGGTCACATTGCGTGTCATCTGACGTAAAACTGAAAGGTTGTTAGGGAAGGAATAAAGACTGCCAGGGGTTTGAACTTACTGCTGATCCACTTGGCATTGGGCTCGTACACCTTGAAGTCCTTCTTAAAGATGTCTGCCACCGTCAGCTTGGCCTTGAGAGCAAGGCTGTCGTCCTCCCCTGAAGCGCAGAGACAAAACATACAGAATCAGATGCATTCATAACTTAAGCAGTATATTAATAGAGATAAAACAGCCTCAGACTCAAAGTTTGCGCTGCATATCAGCAGTTTTTGCCGATTTATGTTTGCATTTCTATATTTTGTGTGTCCTTGTGTCTGGTGGCCGTGTTAATATTCTTTATGATAAGAAGCTATAAGCAGCTTTTTCTCTAACAAATTTATCTTGATTTTATTCTGTTTTGTTTGAGTCTCTTGGTTCCAGCGTTGGTTGGACCGCTGCACTTTACTAAAGAGCACATCAGAATACCTGAGAACCAGGAGACCCAATAAAAACACTATATGAACAAAACAAAGTGAGGGGATTAAACAAAGGCTGATGGCAGGTTAATTAATAAGGAATATATAATAGTCAATACAGAGTGAGATAAACAATTCATAGATATAGACATAGTGTACACAGTGTGAAACACATAGTTCAATAAATAAATGTCTCCGTAAGCAGAGTGAAACACACACTTGCTTGAATAAAAAAGAAAGAAAGAAAGGAATATAAGCGTTTGTAAGCACCGAGATTTTCTGCCTCCCTTGGCACTGCTTCACTTAGAGTGTCCACATTAACGCAAAGGATCTGGATATGAAAGGGTCTTGAGCAGCCTCTAGCTAGAGGACATGGCCTGAGGACCAGGCATATTAACTACTTCAGACGAAAAGATACATTTTTATCTCCATGTCTCAGGTCCTCAAAAGATCTCCAGAAATCTCTTTGAAAAACGGAGCGAGGGAAGAAGGAAAAGGCAGAAGGAGGGGAGCCTTCTTTGAAAGATATATCTTTTTAATTCTCCGTCTCATGTCGCAGATGAGATGGCGACCCCCAGACACGCTAATAGGCAGATTAGAATCAATTACAGGAACAAGACGAAAGGTAAACGCTAATTACAAACTTTAAAACCTTGTAAGAAGCGACGGCCCTTGACCGGTTACCATTGAAAAAGACTTTCCTCTTAAATTCCCGGAGCTGTGCGGTAATATTCAGGCATAAATATTTGGCAGACGCTGTTATCCAAAGCGACTCACCATTGAGACTGAGAATACTCAAGCATTCAATCAATGTTGGAGCAGCTCCACACACTGCTGAACGACATCTCAGAACAACAACTGGACAGACTGACTGAATATTTACCCAAACATTCAGCTCCAGCTTCTGAACAGACGCACACCGTATCATATCCTCTTGTAGATCCATAATGTATCCAATCTCTGAGCTTCAGGTGGACCAAATCTAAAATATGAATAAATGTAGTCCCCTTTTACCAGCGGTAAAGAAGCTAAAATAAAAATTACAACGTCCATAAACAGCAGGTTTACAACAGGGCTTTTTGCCATCACTTTATTGGTGTTAAGGTTAGATGTCGCTATAAAATGGTAAAGCTAATTATATATAACATCTGAATTGAAAGTGCAAATCGGACCTATGATGTTTTATTCTCGACAACCACCACTTCAACATTCAATATTACACCGATTAAGTTATATTATATCCTTATGTTCAGCGCATTGCTGCAGGTGCCAAGGAGGTAACCACTCAACTGATACCGGGCCCTAATGATGTCACATGGCACTAATTAAACCTTTAAGCAATCAGAGAACAGCCATTGTAAAAATTGTGTTTTGACTTCAGTGTTTTGTAAGCAGATGGTTTCTCTGAGGGTCTCACACATGGAACTGGATGAAAAGGATACACACATTCAAATACACATACACCTACACACACTGTCACACTCTACCGACAGCTGATTCTAATCTATAGTGGTTATAGAAACACAGTAAACACTGTACAAACCCACTACCCTATGTGTTCTGCATTTGTTTCCCTGTGTTGACCCTATCGTATGATTGTAGTTAATATTTGTATTCTTATTAAAATAGCAGTAAAAAACAAATTTGTGTCCTCTGCTGTTGTTTGATAACTGGTGTTTTTTGTACATCAAAGTGGATTTGAAGGCTGAAGCTATCCATGGAGAATTATCAAATTGTTATTATTATGATTGTATTCAACGACCATTCAAAGACTTGAATGTGTCTAACAAAAACACCCATAATCCGAACACAAGGGTGACCAACACACTTTATTTATCCAACACAATTTGTTTCAAGTGCTATTCACCATTGAGGTGGAGCAATTATAAAATGAAAGATTTTTTCTATTTTGTATTGGAGTACTTAGACCAGAATAACAAGAGGTGAGAATAGTTTGAAAAAAAGAAGACTGCAACTTTTATTTGTTGTGGAGCACAACCTTTACCACAACCACAGCCTTATTAACCCAGCGGCCATCTTGGTTCTAAACGATAGCTGTTTGGGAGGAACCATGATGGAGCCGAGATAGAACACAGCTGGCCGCTCTGTGCATAAGGCCCGTTCAGAGCTACGACGTGCTAGAACCTTCTATAAGCTTGTTTCTTTAGCAACAGAGAGCCCCTAGAGAACGTAAATCCGGGATTTATTTGGGATTTATTTGCCACTGGGTTAATTAATGTCGTGTTGGCGAAGTACAGTACACACACACGCATTCTCCCAGTACAAACATTAATTACTTGTCAAGCCAGAGTTACATGAAAATATGGTTAGGTTTTGTGATGGGATTGAAAGAAGCATACACACACACACACACACACACACACACACACACACACACACACACACACACACACACACACACACACACACACACACACACACACACACACACACACACACACACCATACGTATATGTACATACTTTCTATCTATATTAGCTGCCTTTCCGTCCCCCTGATTTTATGCGAACTTTGAAGTATCGAATCAGTAAATGGTGATGGAAACACCAACATTTGCATAAAATCCTCTAATTAGCAAAAAAGTTTATCCGCTCGCTTGAGGTGGTTTTTGAGAAATGCGAAAGAGAGTAAATTCGCAAAATGGAAGATGGAAACACACTTTTCGAAACAGCTGTGACGTGGCAAACTTTGAACACACAGGACTGTCTTTCCGATTTCTGCATAACGACCGGCCATAGAAACCCTGCCGACATCAACGTGTAAGGTCATCACCCTCTTGTGCTCTCCCATACGTAAGGCACTCGACGTCGTCCTCGTATTTCCCTTGCTACCGCTGTGTACATTGTAATTTCTCTATTTCTTCGTCTACGGATGGAAGTTAAAATAGCCAATGATAACTTCACTGAATGAACAGTTATGACTTGCCCAAGGGAAACCAATTGCTGCTGAATTCCTCTCTCCATGTTTGTTGTTTGTTGTTACTCTTCTCTATAGAGCTCGTAAGTCGCCATTGCTCATGGGACATATGAGACCGAAACCACCTCCAGGCAGAACTAGGGTAGTTACCCGCTCCAACCACTTGATGGAAACCCACCTAATTCGAATTACCCTTTTGCGAACTTTCTAAAGATTCGCATCACATGGAAACGCAGCTATTGTCTTAAAATATATTCTTTCACCCATTTTGCAAATAATGGGTGAAATACTTAAAATGTGCATGTACTTGATATTGGCTAAGTCGCTTTTAAGCCAAATAAGCAAAATGGGCTGAATATTGCTATAAATATCTCAGCCCCTCATATCAGTCACACTGCCGTTCTCCTTCTGGTCCTCAGTTTCTTGCCCCAGCTGCCCCAGGGATCAGCTCCACCAGATGTTTGACCTACAAGATGTATGGTGCGCGTGTGTGCGCGCGTGTGTGTGTGTGTGTGTGTGTGTGTGTGTGTGTGTGTGTGTGTGTGTGTGTGTGTGTGTGTGTGCGTGCGTGCGTGTGGGCCTATCAAGTTTGTAAGTGTTCCAGCTGACAGAGATAGTGTGGTATTATAGGGTGAGGGGAAGAGAGACAGAGAGCAGGCAGAGGAGCGAGGAGGGGGAGGGTGGGAGGGAAACAGCCACAGAGCGGGTAGGAGGGGGAGAGAGTGGATGAGAAGAGGAGAGAGAGAGAGAGAAAACCGGAAAGTGGGGGTGAAAGAGTGAGGGAGAGGGTAGGAGGGGGAGAGGGTGGGAGGGGGAGGGGGTGGGAGGGGGAGGGGGTAGATGAGAAGCGGAGCGAAAGACACAGAAGGCGGGGGGAGAGAGGGATAGAGATGCTGCCACGGAAGGGAGGTTGAGAAACGGAGAGAAAAGATGGGAGAGAGCGAGGGAGAGAGACGGGGAGACAGAGAGAGAGAGAGAGAGAGAGAGAGAGAGAGAGAGAGAGAGAGAGAGAGAGAGAGAGAGAGAGAGAGAGAGAGAGAGAGAGAGAGAGAGAATAGGAGAGGAGAATAGAGAGAGGGAGTGAGTGACGGAGGATGGGCGACAGAGAGAGGAAGAGGGGGAGGGAGAGAGAGAGAATAAGACAGTAAGACAGATAATGTGGAGAGGGAAATAGAGAGGGAAAGAGAGTGACAGGAGGTGGGCGGGTGGTTTGTCAAAAGCAGTTAGAAAATGCGTCTCTCTCTGTCAGGTGAGCACCCATCAACCTGCTGCTACTGAGTTGCACAGAACACGCCATCCCATAATTCCCCACAAGTGCCAAGTTTACACAGCTTGATGCCCCCGGAGGGCATCCACCAACCTAGTATGTTCTACATGGAGTCACATTGCTCAAATTCTAGTCAGGAGCTGTGTAGTATTGACATAGCGGTGTAAGCTACGCAAATGGAAAAAGGCTCACTTAATAAAAGCTATGTGCTACTGCATGCCGACTATTTATCTATGCTACCGGCGTTAGGAATGGTTACGCACTAGCCTGGCGTCGGAAGACAAATTGCAAACTGCAATTATCCAAGGGGTGCAGACGAAAATACCTCTGGAGGCAATCTGATAGACAACCAACCACACGTTGATGCAGCACTGAGCCACAAAACGATTTTTAACAGGCAACAGGCTTGCAGTCGACAACTTCCTTCTCAACCAAAGCTTTAGGTGCAGTCGTCGTGACTTTTTTTGGTGAAAATATACCCTCCAGTTTGTTTGATCCTGTCCCGATAGCGGGATCAAAAAGACAAATCTACCTCAGTGGCGGCCATCTTTGTTGTGAATGCCCCTACGGCGCTCCACCGTCGTCGTATTTATCCCGCCTCACATTACATAAATGGTTGTGATTGGTCGGCCAATCTCCTGCCGGGCAGAAATCGCTTTTTATGTGAGGGGAGGCAGACGTTAACTGCAGAGCAAATTAAACACGTTCTCCTGAGATCCGGCTGGTTCCCAGGCGCATTACGCGCCACGCCAGGCCCAAACTAAAAGATTCCCGACACCCGTCGAACACAAGCTGTAAACCGTTCCCCCGAGGAGGTCTCAAAAGCAGGAGAAAAACAGAGAATATCAGCTCTCCGTTGCCATGGATACAGAATTAATCAACGCCACTTTCCGGAGCCAAGGAGGGGCCGTATCAAATGTTTCAGCCAAACCGTTTACCATTCAGCCCACCAGACAAACAGTCCCTGCCCCGGTCCGTCTGTCCTGGAGCCTGACGCACCACAAGACGGCCCCCCCATGACGCCCCCCGAGTGAAGACCCTCTTGGACGAGTTCTGGGTGAGCAGCTGTGGTTGGAGCGCTAGGTGGGCGGAGGGCATGGATTAACACTGTTTGGAAATGTTCCTCGAAACCGCCTGGCCTGTCTCTGCTCTCTACTGCTCCTGCCTGGCGTTCAGCGCCCCCCCCGGTCGGCCCCCGGCCCCTAGGAGCTGGGGTGGTAGGAAAAGGCTGGCCAGGGCTATTCTGGGTCTCTGACCGACACGAGCTGAGGTCCCTGGACTGATCAGTCGCACCAGGGAGGGGCGGAGATGTTTCCAGAACACCAGGGGGGGTTGACCTCTGCTGCTGTTCTCTAGCTCGTCGATGGAGAACTCTCCCCTATACGTCCCTGGAAACCATGAAACCGCGCCCAAAAGCTTTTATAATTAAACATTTCGGACACTATGGGCCCTATCTTGCATTCGGCGCAATTGACTTCATCACTGGCACATGTGTCGTTTCTAGTTTGCAACTGGCGCAGAGCGTTCTTTTCCCACCTGCGGCACGCGTCGGTAAATCAGGGAATGATCTTGCGGGCGGCTCGGCGAAAGGAGGAGGCGTGTCCTGGCGCAAACGGTCCCTGGTGCTATTTTGACGTTTCAGAAACCACTTGCGCCACAAACCAGGAAATACCTGGCTTAAAGTCAGTGGCGCGTTGTTCAGATGCTATTTTAAGGGCGCATGCATAATGTTGCTTGTGCACCTCGCGCATACACTTTGCTTCTCTCATTTACCTAGCCACACATTCTTGGTAAATTATTTGGGAAAGAAACAGCTGATACAGCGGTAATAAGTTGTAATTTTAAATCAATGCATCTGCAAACACCGTACAGCAAACACATATTTTCTTGACACATACATCGTGTACATGCCCATAACTTTTAGGATTGATGAGTATTTGATCGTGAGAAAACATTGTTTTACCGCGAGTGAGTGTTAAAAAGAATGAATGAATGCGGGTGCGCGTGTGTGTATGGGTTTAAACACACACAAACTAAACACTTAACGCATGATACAGTCCATGGCAATGTACATTAACGGTGGGACACATGCATATTAGGAACACAAGTCGATAACGATAATGAATACAATACTGATAAGAAACGATGTTTATAATGTATTGCGTACATCATTAAATATCATTAAATAGAACCACATTAAATAGGACTCAGTATTTGAAGTTGTGGAAGAAAACCTTATTCCATGTGTGAATTAGGCCATATTATTTGGCCATAAACTGAGCCATTTGAAGTTTGAAATTCATGTGCATCCGTCTCATCGGAGAGTGCAGACGCCCTGTCAAAATATCAACTCGTCAGATTCAAATGCGCTTATGGCTCCCATCCCCCAAGGGGATGGGAGATGGCACTCTCATTGGTTTGCATGTTACGCCCAAACCACACCTACGGGTAATTAGGATACTTCAGACCAACCCTTTTTAGATTTGCGCCGGGCGAAAGAGTCATTTTTCGAGCCGGTAAACTATGAGACATCGCCGGTAAAAATCGCCATAGAACCGCCCACAAAGCTACTTGCGCTTCGCGCTTCTCACTTGCGTTTCAGACCGTTAAAATAGGGCCCTATGTCGGAAAACTACTGGAATAAATTATTCAGACACTGTCTGATAAATTTGGAGGCGTACATTTGAAAACAAGGAATATAAACTTCTGCGAGAAACAATATGGACACAAAATAGATAAACCTAAATAAGGAATAAGAAATCGGACAGCTTGTTGAACGACGATGACTGCCTTCGTCTTTCCTCTACCCCGGCTCACGGGTGATGATACCTTTAATATTACCTCGATTATTACCTTGATATCTCCCTTCCCCATCCCCCCCCCCCCCCCCTGAAATGGAGCTCGTAAACAAACGCAGAGCGATTAGCATGTCGCCAGCGGAGCGGAGGAACACATTATACGGACGGCTGTGATGAGGGATGGTGTGTGAAAGCGTCCATATCAGCAAACTTTATGGGGCTGACTCTAGGCAGATGGCCCGCTGATTAAACCCCGTGTGTTCGTCTCCACCGAGGAAAGCGTGAAGGTCAATATCCAGGTGAAGAGCACACTGAGATGACTGCAAGGGACGATTGAGACGTCAGGAGGGAACGTGCTGTGCGTGTGTCTTTACATATGCCGGGTGTTTTACAAGTCACAACGTGTCATTTCCTGTGACTCCCTGACCTCCAGCGAGGTAATGTGACCAGAGTGATATATAATCTTACCTGATGTAATGGAATGTCAATTTGATCACATTGTGTCACAGCTCAAGTAATCCATTAGGTGCAACGGCCCAGAATAACGTGTGCGAATCATCCTCACTCATACAATCTGCATTGCATGTGAGCGCACACCTTTGCATTAAAACACACCCAACACCTACACACCAACACACAAGACACAAACCCATAAACACACTTGTTTCACACTTGCACATAGTATGTGGTAAAAACACAATGCAATACAGGTAAGCAGAAACAAAAACACAATTCCACACATACATGAGCGCACACAAACTGACCCAAAAGGGACACACACACACACTCACATCAAAGTGCATACAATTCCCTGGAACACAGACACCACACCGCAGACCTCATTATCATGCAGAGGAAGACCTGGGAGGTTTGTTCAATCAATCTGAGACTCACTCAGGAGTAACAAAAGTGTGTGTGTGTGTGTGTGTGTGTGTGTGTGTGTGTGTGTGTGTGTGTGTGTGTGTGTGTGTGTGT